>NC_035442.2:9154263-9358127 GCF_002127325.2 Helianthus annuus | reverse complement strand
AAGTGCTTATTTTTACTTTCGCCCCTCTTAAGGTTATAAGGAATTGGTGGGTCTATATAGTGGGGCCTATAATTTAGAAAATAACATTTTAATTCTTCATGTTCGCCTCCACATAATTGACACCACATACCATAAGAGTCCGAAAGTAAAAGATTACTATCACTCATGTTTGTGTCAGAATTACCAACCGCCGGGGATCTAACGGTTCTGTTTTCAGTAAGGAATCTGGGGCACGGGGGCGTGTTGAGTGGACACGGCCCGTGTTCAGCTTACTGTCTGACTGTAAAACAGGATTGGCAGCTTCAATGATTGAGCACGGGGGGCGTGTTTCAGCGGGCACGACCCGTGCTGAGCTCTGCAGAAGCTGAAAAACTAAGAAAATCCTAAAAAATTAAAAAGAAGAATAAAATATGATTAGGCCGTTGATTTCCTAACTTTCTTAAATCCTTGTGTCCCCGGCACGGCGCCAAAAACTTGATGCGGTTGTGTTAGTGTATATATGTTTTAATGTATAATTAAGCCCTTTTTTTACACCTTTAGCCAAGTTTTAAATTTATAAAAACACGATTTCACTACACTAAACACACATATGGGCAAGTGCACCATCGTGGACGTAGTATAGTGTTGGTAAAGATAACCGAGGTCGTCCCAAGGACACAAGAGCTTTTATTACCGGTTTATCCTCAACGTCTAATCAAATCAAAAAGTTAAAAAAATGTTTTTAAACTAAGAAAATAAAACTAGTAAATGCTGAAAAATAAAAATAAAATAAACAGATAGACAAGATGATCACTTGGTTCCGACTCGTGTATTAGTATAACTTTGATTATTTTCACACTTTGCACTTGTTTAAGAGATTATCTTAGTTATTGTAGTAGGCCCCTCTTTTGAGGCGACGTTACCCTCAACCCAGTAGTTTGAGTCAGCAAGGATACAATCCTAAAGGGTTGGATTATTGGAAGATAATGAATTAAGTTATTAATAAAAATTATGGTAGGCCCCGCTTTTGGCGGTGACGTTACCCTCGGCTAAAGTAGTCTGAGTCAGCAGGGATACAGTCCTAAATAGCCGGGTTTATAGTATTAGTAGTAGTTAACTTATGAGGGGGTCAAAGAGTTTGGATCCCCGCCATCCATACCTATGGGCATTGAAGAAGATCCTACTAAATTTGACCCAGGTCCCTTGCAGGACCTCTAAACGCTGAACAAGGGCAAGACCCTTACCAAACCGTTCCCTTAACCCCCAACCAGGTAGCCAACATACCTCCATATAGACCGTGGAGATATGAATGGTGAAAATCTTTTATTTTATATAGACAGTAAAATAATGCCAAGACACCACGGACAAACGATAAGGAAAGATCACCTTCAACATAAGCAACTAGTTATTAAAGTCATTAATACAAAACCAAATAAAAAGTGCAAAAGATTAAAAATAAAAGTATTATACTAAACACTTGTCTTCACCAAGTGATGTAAGAGACTTAGGCAAACATGGTCTTGATTGTCAAGAACTCTTACTATCAATCTTGGATCCCGAGATGACTCACACACTCTATGATGGACAATGGATGATGGTGGTGGATGATGGTGTTATGGTGGTGGTGGGTGGTGGATGAAGTGTGAGAGAGGTGGTGTGCCAAGAGATGAGTTGGAATGAACCAAGCACTCCTATTTATAGGCTGAACAGAAGGCTGGGCACGGCCCCGTGTCCGCTGGACACGCCCCCGTGCCCGTCTGACACTATCTCTCTTCATTAATTGTAATTCGCAATTACAATTAATGCGCCTGCTGTACTTTCACCACGCCCCCGTGCTCACTGGACACGGCCCCGTGGTGGGCAATAGAAGCTTCTACATGTTTGTCTTTTCTGCTGCTTCTTGGGCACGGCCCCGTGCTAGCTGAGCACGGGGCGTGTTCAGGCTTCTGTTTTCTCTTCTTTGCTTGGGAAGATGCCGTTGAGGGTTCGGGCAATCTACTTTTATTCCTTTTCTTGTATTTTTGTTAGAATTAGCTGTCTTTTTGCTTCTTTCGTGAATTTGAGTTCATTTCATCCTGAAAATACAAAAGGAAGACAAAAACACTCTTTTTTCAAAATTAGTACTAAAAAAAGGGGTAGTTTTATGCCTTAATTGATGTCATTTATATGTTGCATTTTACACACATCAATAATTCACATGCTGGATAACCTTTTCTGTTTTTTTGTGTTCTGTATGAAACTGTTGAATTCATTTTGAAAGTTTTCTTATCAATGATGAATGCAATCACGTAGCTAATAATAATTTCTGATAAGAAATAGGTGCTGATTTACATTTACTGTGAGTCCGCGGGTTGGAAGACGGGTCAAAACGTCTCCTTTTTATTTTGGGTTATTGGATTTTAGTAATCCTAAGTTTCACCAGTTGGCCGAGAATAATCCCAACTTTAAAAATTCCCTCCAATAATCCCAACTTGTAAAAGTTTGGCTGCCATTGATCATTTTCTAACATAGGTGCACTTAAATCAATTAAGGAGTCTCTAGGTGTAATTGAAGCTATTGAGGAGACCAAATTCTTATATGTTTGAAAAAGATCTATGACGGCCAAACTTTTACAAGTTGGGATTATTGGAGGAATTTTTAAAGTTGGGATTATTATCGGCCAATTGATGAAACTTAGTATTATTGTTGATACACCTTTTGTGGACGCGACTCGACTCGATTCGACTCGGTTCAATTCAACTTGGTTTCGACATGGTTAGGTCCGGCTCAAGCCCGACGTCACGACATTCCTCCGTCGTGCGCCCCAGAGTTCGACACGCGAAGCACGGAAAGCCGCGAACCGTTCCTAACATAATGAATAAAATTTTTGTGTCAGCAAAACACTTCTGTGGCTAAATCAGTGGCTATAGCTCTGATACCACCTTCTGTCGCAACCCCTTGTCCCCTATCTACCAGGGAACAGGCGGCCGCGGCCAGTATCATTGGTATCAGTGTTTATCAATTTTGGTAGCGGAAAATTTCATCAGGACCGTAGTTAGGAAATATTTTATGAGAGTAAAGCACCACATTTTGTATTAATAAATATATTGGGATAAAACCCAAGTTTTCATTACAAACTGATTTATAGGGATAAACCCTATTTTATTGAAATAAAACATCTTCTTTATTTAGGTAACTTTTATAGCTACTTTTCCAAGCCTTTAGTGCTGTTCAGCTGGCTTCTATTTGGGTTTCACATTTTGTTACCTGAAACGCGTTTAAAAACATTTTGTCACTGGGAATTACTGGTGAGTGAATCCCAATTTAATCAAGACAGGTTTTATCAGTTTACAGTTATTGAGGGCGATCTCACAATTACATTTGTTTATTTTTCTACTTTAATTGCCACCCACGGTACTGTGAACCCGACTTGTGGTCATGCTACTACTCACAGTGTAGTAACAAATTTTGTATACAAAACCCCAACATACCGACGATAATTGTAGAATACAAATACTCAATCACTGTTTAATATAATGTAAAAACAATTGTGGTTTGGTAAAAAAAAAAAAACAGTTTACAAAAAGGTTCACAAAAAGGAGATTACTCACATTGCTACCTTAGGATTTTCCTTTGTTTTTTCCTGGTTATAATTTATTAATTACACAATGCACACGCGTTAGTACAATAACCCAATATTTACATTAATTATACCCTCCCCGAGACAGAACTCCAATGACTACGTCGGGCAAAGCCTCGACAGCCGTTACGGAGCACTAGATCAATGGGGCAGCGTATCTAATATGTAACCGGGGGTTATCATACTTACAACGAGGCAGAACTTCGTTATTTAGGGGGGTATAGTGCCCGAGTATTACTTCTACACTTTAGAATTTGAGAGAGAATCGAATGAAATGAGCGACGAAAACTAAAGGCTGATAGCCCCCTTTTATAGGGCTGGTCGACCAGTCTCTCGCGGCCCGCGTAACATGAAGCCTAAGCCTTCGCGGCCCGCGAGCTAGGAGTGTAGGCTTTAGCTTTGCTGATTCGTCAAACTAGGTTTGACACGAGGCTGCCACGTGGCAGCTCAGGGTGTCGCCAGGTGGGTTAGCTGTCGCGCCTCGCGTAGAAGACCATAAAGGTCTTCGCGGCACCTGACCGCCCCTCAGAATTTGTTTTTATTTTATTTTTGTAACATTAAGGGTATTCGGGACCGATTTTCATATACGGGATATATTTTAAGACGCATAGGGATGTTATAAATATATTAGGGGTAATATTTTAGGAGGGTTGTTATATGAATAGATGGGATCAATGGCTGCAAAATATTCAGCAATGGAATGGTGACATCATACCATTTCAAAGAGTGGCATGGTTAGGAATCAGGGGGGTACCAATTCAGATGTGGGGTGAAGGAGTTTTTTAATTGCATAGCGGAAAGGTTCGGGAAGATCATAGAATCGTCAGAGGCGTTTTTAATTGCATAGATATTTAAACTTAAACTATGATGTGGTCGGAGTAATCGTGAGGGATGGATCTTTTATTAATGAAAGGATAAAAATATGGTGGAAAGGGATGATGTTTGACGTCTGGGGATCGGAGGCTGACTACATGTGGCAACCGAAGCTCATACCAGACATGACAAAAGTTAAACATATGTTATTAGATGAACTACCGCCGGAGAAGGAGGATTCAACGCCGGAAAAAGAAATGCCGATGAATGTGGACGGTGAAGGCATTCCAAAAGACGCGGAAGAAACATTGAATGGAGGGAACAATGAGGTAAACGAGACATGGGAACAAATGGCAGTTAATGATGGGATAGAGTATTGGTGTGCGATGAATTTATGTCTAAATGGCCCAATGCCACATTATTGGCCCTCAACAGAGACATATCTAACGATAACCCACTCATACTTCTCACGATAAACAATAACTTTGGCCCGACTCCATTCAGAATTTTTAACAGTTGGTTTGGGAAGCTGGGATTTGAGGTGGCAGTAAAAAAAGGAATTGAAAAAACGTGTGAATCATCCTTCAAAGATGAAATTATGGCAATCAAAATGAAAGCAATTAGAGAAGAGCTCAAACTATGGCGAAAGAACAAGAAGGAGGAAGAGGAGAAAGAGCTTACGGAGGCACAAAGTAAATTGCTAGTACTCGATGATCTAGCTGAAAATAGGAGGCTTACGGAGGAAGAGATTTGTCTTTGGAAAGAATGTAAGGCAGTTGTAAGAGAATGGCATCAAACACAACTACTTGATCTACAACAAAAAGCAAGGGTGAGATGGATTGAATTAGGTGATGAAAACACTAGTTATTTTCATTCAGTGGTAAACAACCACATATCAAGAAATAAGGTCAGTGGATTATGGATTGGAGGGCAGTGGATTTCGGATCCTATGGAGATAAAAAATCAATTTCAGAAAGCTTTCAAAGAGAAGTTTAACGAACCGGTAACATCGAGACCAAGAATTGGAGCGGATGGTTTTTCAAAACTTAGTCAAAGCCAAGCTGAAGGGTTAGTGGTACCGTTTTCAATCGAAGAAGTACATACAACAGTTTGGGATTGTGGCATTTCAAAAGCACCGGGGCCAGATGGTATCACTTTTAAACTTATCAAGACAAATTGGGAAGAACTCAAAGGGGTGGTTATGGACGTCATGACACAGTTCCACACACACACGGCTCTCTACATCATACATGTAGTGCTTCCTTCATTGCCCTCATCCCAAAGGTAATTGATCCTATGACACTCTCCGATTTTAAACCTATTTCATTAATAGGAGTGGTAAACAAAATAATTTCCAAGGTACTAGCAAACAGAATTAAAGGTGTCATTAAAAGTGTTGTATCAAATGAACAATCTGCATTTGTCTCAGATAGAAACATTGTTGATGGACCATTGGTTATAAATGAATTAGTTGGGTGGGCAAAAAGGACAAAGAGAAGTATATTTGTGTTTAAAGCTGACATCGAAAAGGCATACGATACACTTAATTGGAAGTTTTTAATAACCATACTAACACACATGGGCTTCCCACTGAAATGGAGAAATTGGGTTATGGGGATACTTTTTGCAGGTAGAGGCTCGGTTCTTGTAAACGGATCCCCAACGGGGGAATTCCAATACAAAAGAGGTTTACGACAAGGGGACCCGTTGTCACCCTTCTTGTTCATTGTGGCAATGGAGGCTTTACATAATATGATGAAAAAGGCTAGGAGTGCAAATCTGTTTTCGGGGGTCAAACTACAAGGCAACGGTCCGCATATATCACATATGCTATTTGCAGACGAATCGATCTTCGTTGGAGAGTGGAATGAAGATAATGTTAAGAACCTAAAGAGAATACTAAGAATTATCTACCTCATCTCGGGCTTGAAAGTCAATCCGAAGAATGGTGTGTGCCGATTAGAAACAGAAGTAAATGACATGGCCTCAATCTTCAAATGTAGAGCATGTAAGTTCCCGTTTATCTACTTAGGATTGAAAGTAGGAGCAAATATGAATAGGATAGCAAACTAGAAAGAAGTGATAGACACTTTTAACAGAAGATTAACAAACTAGAAAGCAAAAAATCTATCTTTCGCGGGAAGGGTAATTCTAGTTAAGACGCTCCTGGGTAGCCTACCAAATTACTATTTGTCGTTGTACAAATGTCCGAAAGCCGTGATCAAAGTTCTCGAAGGGATTAGAAGAAAGTTTTTATGGGGAGGATGCAATGTTAACAACAAAATTAGATGGGTAAGATGGGAAAGAGTAGTGGCATCTAAAGACTTTGGGGGACTTCGAATCGATAATATTAGAGATCTAAACTTGGCACTATTATTAATTTTGATTAAAACTGACGTTGACCCAAACCCAACTGACCCGTTTCTGACAGAACCCTGTTTGACCCGTTACCTGACCAACCCTACCTGACCCAATCATTTTGCCAGGATTCTTTAGAAAGGGTGGTGCTCATCATGTTATTGACCCGTTATCTTGAGAAGCCTCAAAATAAGACTTGGGTTCAACGCTTTTGTTTACGTTGAATTTGTAAAATTGTGTTTCTTTTAGACCTTGTCAAAGATTACAGATGAACTGAAGGATTTAGTAAAGATTGAACCGTTCTCTTTGTTCTTTGCACTTTTATTCTCACTGCTATTGTTTGGGTTTTCCTAACAACAACTGATTCTCAAGAGTTATAATTGATGCGTGTGTAGTGTAATATATTTTTAATGTATAATTAAGCCCTTTTTTACACCTTTAGCCAAGTTTTAAATTTATAAAACACGATATTCACTAACACTAAACACACATATGGGCAAGTGCACCCATCGTGGACGTAGTATAGTGTTGGTAAGATACCGAGATCGTCCAAGGACACAAGAGCTTTTAATACCGGTTTATCCTCAACCTCTAATCAAATCAAAAGTTAAAAAAAATGTTTTTAACTAAGAAAATAAAACTAAGTAAATGCTGAAAAATAAAAATAAAATAAAAACAGATAGACAAGATGAATCACTTGGTTCCGACTCGTGTATTAGTATAACCTTTGATTATTTTCGCACTTTTGCACTTGTTTAAGAGATTATCTTAGTTATTGTAGTAGGCCCCTCTTTTGAAGGCGACGTTACCCTCAACCCAGTAGTTTGAGTCAGCAAGGATACAATCCTAAAGGGTTGGATTATTGGAAGATAATGAATTAAGTTATTAATGCAAATTATGGTAGGCCCCGCTTTTGGCGGTGACGTTACCCTCGGCTAAGTAGTCTGAGTCAGCAGGGATACAGTCCTAAATAGCCGGGTTATAGTATTAATAGACCGTGGAGATATGAATGTTGAAAATCTTTTATTTTATATAGACAGTAAAATAATGCCAAGACACCACGGACAAACGATAAGGAAAGATCACCTTCAACATAAGCAACTAGTTATTAAAGTCATTAATACAAAACCAAATAAAAAGTGCAAAAGATTAAAAATAAAAAGTATTATACTAAACACTTTTCTTCACCAAATGATGTAAGAGACTTAGGCAAACATGGCCTTGATTGTCAAGAACTCTTACTATCAATCTTGGATCCCGAGACGACTCACACACTCTACGATGGACAATGGATGATGGTGGTGGATGATGGTGTTATGGTGGTGGTGGGTGGTGGATGAAGTGTGAGAGAGGTGGTGTGCCAAGGGATGAGTTGGAATGAAACCAAGCACTCCTATTTATAGGCTGAACAGAAGGCTGGGCACGGCCCCGTGTCCGCTGGACACGCCCCCGTGCCCGTCTGACACTATCTCTCTTCATTAATTGTAATTCGCAATTACAATTAATGCGCCTGCTATACTTTCACCACGCCCCCGTGCTCACTGGACACGGCCCCGTGGTGGGCAATAGAAGCTTCTACAGGTTTGTCTTTTCTGCTGCTTCTTGGGCACGGCCCCGTGCTGGCTGAGCACGGGGCGTGTTCAGGCTTCTGTTTTCTCTTCTTTGCTTGGGAAGATGCCGTTGAGGGTTCGGGCAATCTACTTTTATTCCTTTTCTTGTATTTTTGTTAGAATTAGCTGTCTTTTTGCTTCTTTTATGAATTTGAGCTCATTTCATCCTGAAAATACAAAACGAAGACAAAAACACTCTTTTTTCAACATTAGTACTAAAAAAAGGGTTAGTTTTATGCCTTAATTGATGTCATTTATATGTTGCATTTTACACACATCAAATACCCCCACACTTGAACTTTTGCTTGTCCTCAAGCAAAACTCTTTAAATGTGGCTTACACCCCCAAATGGAATGGGTAGAAGAGAAGGTTTTTGGCTTGTCATAGAGTGTCGGGAATCCAAGATCTTTTTGGGTTTTATTTTTATTTATTTACAATCCTATTCGTTATGATTTATTTAAAACGCTTCATAGGATAAATTACTTATTTGGGCATAACATGCCTTTTTAAAATTCCATTTGTATACAAGTTCACATACCTCACGGGAGAAATCACTCAACACTCGGCCGAAGGTGTATTTTTTTAGTGAATCACTCGAGAGCGGCATGGAACTTACGCCTTCCATAGGCTTGCCAAGCAATCAATCCTCCTCCTTTTTAACTTTATACCTTTGTAAATATCAATAGGACTTTTTGGGTGAAGGGTTAGGCTTGGGCTAAAGGTAGGTGGTTGGGTTCGTGGTTAGTAAAAGGGCGAAAAGCGTAAAAAGCGTCGGTTTTTGTAACACACTTTGTTTTTAGTGACTTTTTATTTTGAAGTATTTCTCCAAATAAGCTTTTGTTTGCATACCTTGTTTGTTTTTAACTTCATCATATATATATATATATATATATATATATATATATATATATATATATATATATATATATATATATATATATATATATATATATATATATATATATATATATATATATATATATATATTTCAGTCACATAAAAGAACGAGCTTGCGAAAAAACCGAGGTTGTTACTAAAATAAAGGGTGAAAAATAAAAAAGGGTTTTTGGTGGGTAAAAAGGGTTTAGGGTAAAGAAACGAAAGGTTTAGGCTCAAAGGGGTTAACTAGGGGGGATTTTGGGTAGGTGGTAAAAAAATGAAAAATAATGGTGTAGAAAGAAAAATGGTTAGTCCTAATGCCTCCATCATTTACTTACTTGGGTTTAAGTTGGTAAGGACCGGGAATGAATCGTCGTGGCAAGTTCTAGAGTTGTAAGAACCAAGCGGCTATTCACACAAGAAACGAAAAATGAGCATTTAGTCTAAAGATGTAAATTTGTATGCTCAATAAAGGCTCAAAACTCACTTTTGTGGGAATGGGTTTTTAATGTGATCAAGTATATATAATCAAATTTTAACGAGACTTGTTATGCCGTTTCATAATTTTCCTATGTTGGTTCTTGTTATCACGACGCTCTCGGTTGTAAATTTTATAAAAATATAACCTTATTAATCTTGTGATTCCCAACTTAAACTTTAGACAAGTAAAAAAATGAAAATTTTTGAAAAAATTTGGGGTGTTTAGCGGTTCCAATAGAGTTTTGTGTAAGGCTTGTTGTTAGGACTTGCAAAATTTCAAAGTGTTAGCTTCCCCCCACACTTAAATTACACATTGTCCTCAATGTGTCCCAAAAATAAATTTTTAGGTTGATTGGATGTGTAATGTGGTGTTAAAAAGCAAAGATTTATGTTACTGGCCGTCTGGACACGGCCCCGTGGGGACCGGACACGGCCCCGTGTTCAGGTGCCAGTAACAGAAATTAAAGAAATGAGACAGAAGCCTGGACACGGGGGCGTGTCTGGTGAACAAGGCCCGTGTCCAGTTACCTGAACTGGGCGTTTTTCTGCAGGTGGCTCAGCACGGGGCCGTGTTGGTTGAGCACGGCCCGTGTTGAGCCTTCTGTAATGGAGATTTGTGTCGGGCTGCTTCGTTCTTTGTGCATGGGGTCATTTTTCTCGTTCCCTTTTTCATCCATTATCACCATGAGTGTGTTTTATTCATCATAAACCATCAAACCTTAGAAACCATCATTTCATTGCAAACATAGAGAGATACTATATAAAAACTAAAGATGAAAATACATAAATATTAAACCATGGAGTTCTAGCCCTATGTCTTATTTTAATTAGCAAAATTTCCAAGAAGCTACTAATCTTGGTTAGATAAGGCTTTTTGAAACTCCTTCTTCCGGGTGTGGCCCTCCTCATATGTCGGCGAGCCACTCCTCCACCTCCCTTGGAAGGAGAAAGGAGGGCTCATTTGCATTAGTTTGAGGAGTTTTGATTTCCGCTGGAATCTCTTGTGGGTGTTCCAAGGGAGGTTCTGCTGGAAAGTCTTCCCACCCGGTAGGGTTGTTAACCCCGAGTGCCAAGTTCCTGTTGTGGAAGGACTGGTTCCATCGGGGGTGCTACAAGAATATTTAACCTCTGGTGCAAGAGGTTAATTTCTTGGAAGCTACTTTCGAGTCCCACCGTAAGATCGTTAATACGGTCAATTAGGACCTCCTCTACTGACGTCATTTCGTCGAGAGCCTCCCTTAATGCTATCACATAGTGCACAAGCATAGCTTCAACGGAGGGCCTCCTTCCTCTTCGACTGTTTAATGAATGAACGGATGATGTTTCGATGTTTTCACTCGACATTCTACGAAAAATAAACCGAAAAACAGTTTATTTGATGAAACAGTATCTGGACACGGCCCCGTGCTCATTGAGCACGGCCCCATGTTCATCTTTCTGCAGAATTTTGAAGCAAGGAATCTTGAAGTTTTAAGTTATTTTCTGAACTTATGTAGGCTTTTTGGATATTAATAACTTTAAACACTGTTACACAACATGTTTTTACCAAGATTCCTTGAACAAAACTCATTGCTTCCTACCACAAAAGTTGAAGAATTCAAACTTTTAATGGTAGTTCTTGGAGAAAGATGAAAAAGAAGGAAATGGCTAGAAGAGGAAAGGACAAGATGGGTTGTTGGAACCTTCTTTTAGACTTACCTAGGATAGTTTGAGAGAAGATTCCTTCAAATCTCTGTCCCAAGTTGGTCCAAATGTGCAGAATTCTTGGCTGCATTTATAGAAAACGACAGCATCCTGGACACGGCCCCGTGCTCACTGAACACGGCCCCGTGTGCAGGTGAAATTCTGACACAGTTTGTCCGTATTCTGATGTTCTGATCAGAAGGGAATCTTTTGGTGAACACGGGGGCGTGTTGGCTGGACACGGCCCCGTGTCGAGGGATCTCTACTTTTATGAAGTTGTCTAGTTTTTTTAAGGAGCTTATCTGTTATCGGGTGGCTCTTGATTGGTTGGAACAACCCCAAAGTGCCTAAGATACCTTAATTGTCCTATACTAAGGCGAGAACGCAAGAGGTTGTCGGTGAGGGTAATTCCTATTTTCATTCTAGGTGGACAAGTCCAACCCTTTCCCGGGCTCTCGTTAAAGAAGGTGTATGCCGAATCGCTCAGGTCTATGTATGCACCGAACAAAGTCGATGGAGAGTCCTTCACGGCACAATCGGCACAGGGGCGACTATCGTCCAAGTCTTTTCTAGGTATGAAGGTATTTTCGGAAGCAACGAGGTTGTCGGAATGCGGTTCCAACATTTCCTCATGGTCATCGTCTTGGGGCGGATCAATAAAATCCTTCCTAAGTTCTTTTGACCAATTTAGAATTAGTTCTTCTAGTTGAAATAACTCGTCAAGGAGCATTTCTCCTAGAATATCTGGTTGGGCGCATTCGAGGGAGAGATAGTGCTTATTTTTACTTTCGCCCCTCTTAAGGTTATAAGGAATTGGTGGGTCTATATAGTGGGGCCTATAATTTAGAAAATAACATTTTAATTCTTCATGTTCGCCTCCACATAATTGACACCACATACCATAAGAGTGCCGAAAGTAAAAAGAATTACTATCACTCATGTTTGTGTCAGAAATTACCAACCGCCGGGATCTAACGGTTCTGTTTTCAGTAAGAGAATCTGGGGCACGGGGGCGTGTTGAGTGGACACGGCCCCGTGTTCAGCTTACTGTCTGACTTAAAACAGGATTGGCAGTTCCAATGATTGAGCACGGGGGCGTGTTCAGCGGGCACGACCCGTGCTGAGCTCTGCAGAAGCTGAAAAACTAAGAAAATCCTAAAAAATTAAAAAGAAGAATAAAAATATGATTAGGCCGTTGATTCCTAACTTTCTTAAAATCCTTGTGTCCCCGGCAACGGCGCCAAAAACTTGATGCGTGTGTAGTGTAATATATTTTTAATGTATAATTAAGCCCCTTTTTTTTACACCTTTAGCCAAGTTTTAAATTTATAAAACACGATATTCACTAACACTAAACACACATATGGGCAAGTGCACCCATCGTGGACGTAGTATAGTGTTGGTAAGATACCGAGGTCGTCCAAGGACACAAGAGCTTTTAATACCGGTTTATCCTCAACGTCTAATCAAATCAAAAGTTAAAAAAAATGTTTTTAACTAAGAAAATAAAACTAAGTAAATGCTGAAAAATAAAAATAAAATAAAAACAGATAGACAAGATGAATCACTTGGTTCCGACTCGTGTATTAGTATAACCTTTGATTATTTTCACACTTTTGCACTTGTTTAAGAGATTATCTTAGTTATTGTAGTAGGCCCCTCTTTTGAAGGCGACGTTACCCTCAACCCAGTAGTTTGAGTCAGCAAGGATACAATCCTAAAGGGTTGGATTATTGGAAGATAATGAATTAAGTTATTAATAAAAATTATGGTAGGCCCCGCTTTTGGCGGTGACGTTACCCTCGGCTAAGTAGTCTGAGTCAGCAGGGATACAGTCCTAAATAGCCGGGTTATAGTATTAGTAGTAGTTAACTTATGAGGGGGTCAAAGAGTTTGGATCCCCGCCATCCAATACCTATGGGCATTGAAGAAGATCCTACTAAATTTGACCCAGGTCCCTTGCAGGACCTCTAAACGCTGAACAAGGGCAAGACCCTTACCAAACCGTTCCCTTAACCCCCAACCAGGTAGCCAACATACCTCCATATAGACCGTGGAGATATGAATGGTGAAAATCTTTTATTTTATATAGACAGTAAAATAATGCCAAGACACCACGGACAAACGATAAGGAAAGATCACCTTCAACATAAGCAACTAGTTATTAAAGTCATTAATACAAAACCAAATAAAAAGTGCAAAAGATTAAAAATAAAAAGTATTATACTAAACACTTGTCTTCACCAAGTGATGTAAGAGACTTAGGCAAACATGGTCTTGATTGTCAAGAACTCTTACTATCAATCTTGGATCCCGAGATGACTCACACACTCTATGATGGACAATGGATGATGGTGGTGGATGATGGTGTTATGGTGGTGGTGGGTGGTGGATGAAGTGTGAGAGAGGTGGTGTGCCAAGAGATGAGTTGGAATGAAACCAAGCACTCCTATTTATAGGCTGAACAGAAGGCTGGGCACGGCCCCGTGTCCGCTGGACACGCCCCCGTGCCCGTCTGACACTATCTCTCTTCATTAATTGTAATTCGCAATTACAATTAATGCGCCTGCTGTACTTTCACCACGCCCCCGTGCTCACTGGACACGGCCCCGTGGTGGGCAATAGAAGCTTCTACATGTTTGTCTTTTCTGCTGCTTCTTGGGCACGGCCCCGTGCTAGCTGAGCACGGGGCGTGTTCAGGCTTCTGTTTTCTCTTCTTTGCTTGGGAAGATGCCGTTGAGGGTTCGGGCAATCTACTTTTATTCCTTTTCTTGTATTTTTGTTAGAATTAGCTGTCTTTTTGCTTCTTTCGTGAATTTGAGTTCATTTCATCCTGAAAATACAAAAGGAAGACAAAAACACTCTTTTTTCAAAATTAGTACTAAAAAAAGGGGTAGTTTTATGCCTTAATTGATGTCATTTATATGTTGCATTTTACACACATCAATAATTCACATGCTGGATAACCTTTTCTATTTTTTTGTGTTCTGTATGAAACTGTTGAATTCATTTTGAAAGTTTTCTTATCAATGATGAATGCAATCACGTAGCTAATAATAATTTCTGATAAGAAATAGGTGCTGATTTACATTTACTGTGAGTCCGCGGGTTGGAAGACGGGTCAAAACGTCTCCTTTTTATTTTGGGTTATTGGATTTTAGTAATCCTAAGTTTCACCAGTTGGCCGAGAATAATCCCAACTTTAAAAATTCCCTCCAATAATCCCAACTTGTAAAAGTTTGGCTGCCATTGATCATTTTCTAACATAGGTGCACTTAAATCAATTAAGGAGTCTCTAGGTGTAATTGAAGCTATTGAGGAGACCAAATTCTTATATGTTTGAAAAAGATCTATGACGGCCAAACTTTTACAAGTTGGGATTATTGGAGGAATTTTTAAAGTTGGGATTATTATCGGCCAATTGATGAAACTTAGTATTATTGTTGATACACCTTTTGTGGACGCGACTCGACTCGATTCGACTCGATTCAATTCAACTTGGTTTCGACATGGTTAGGTCCGGCTCAAGCCCGACGTCACGACATTCCTCCGTCGTGCGCCCCAGAGTTCGACACGCGAAGCACGGAAAGCCGCGAACCGTTCCTAACATAATGAATAAAATTTTTGTGTCAGCAAAACACTTCTGTGGCTAAATCAGTGGCTATAGCTCTGATACCACCTTCTGTCGCAACCCCTTGTCCCCTATCTACCAGGGAACAGGCGGCCGCGGCCAGTATCATTGGTATCAGTGTTTATCAATTTTGGTAGCGGAAAATTTCATCAGGACCGTAGTTAGGAAATATTTTATGAGAGTAAAGCACCACATTTTGTATTAATAAATATATTGGGATAAAACCCAAGTTTTCATTACAAACTGATTTATAGGGATAAACCCTATTTTATTGAAATAAAACATCTTCTTTATTTAGGTAACTTTTATAGCTACTTTTCCAAGCCTTTAGTGCTGTTCAGCTGGCTTCTATTTGGGTTTCACATTTTGTTACCTGAAACGCGTTTAAAAACATTTTGTCACTGGGAATTACTGGTGAGTGAATCCCAATTTAATCAAGACAGGTTTTATCAGTTTACAGTTATTGAGGGCGATCTCACAATTACATTTGTTTATTTTTCTACTTTAATTGCCACCCACGGTACTGTGAACCCGACTTGTGGTCATGCTACTACTCACAGTGTAGTAACAAATTTTGTATACAAAACCCCAACATACCGACGATAATTGTAGAATACAAATACTCAATCACTGTTTAATATAATGTAAAAACAATTGTGGTTTGGTAAAAAAAAAAAAACAGTTTACAAAAAGGTTCACAAAAAGGAGATTACTCACATTGCTACCTTAGGATTTTCCTTTGTTTTTTCCTGGTTATAATTTATTAATTACACAATGCACACGCGTTAGTACAATAACCCAATATTTACATTAATTATACCCTCCCCGAGACAGAACTCCAATGACTACGTCGGGCAAAGCCTCGACAGCCGTTACGGAGCACTAGATCAATGGGGCAGCGTATCTAATATGTAACCGGGGGTTATCATACTTACAACGAGGCAGAACTTCGTTATTTAGGGGGGTATAGTGCCCGAGTATTACTTCTACACTTTAGAATTTGAGAGAGAATCGAATGAAATGAGCGACGAAAACTAAAGGCTGATAGCCCCCTTTTATAGGGCTGGTCGACCAGTCTCTCGCGGCCCGCGTAACATGAAGCCTAAGCCTTCGCGGCCCGCGAGCTAGGAGTGTAGGCTTTAGCTTTGCTGATTCGTCAAACTAGGTTTGACACGAGGCTGCCACGTGGCAGCTCAGGGTGTCGCCAGGTGGGTTAGCTGTCGCGCCTCGCGTAGAAGACCATAAAGGTCTTCGCGGCACCTGACCGCCCCTCAGAATTTGTTTTTATTTTATTTTTGTAACATTAAGGGTATTCGGGACCGATTTTCATATACGGGATATATTTTAAGACGCATAGGGATGTTATAAATATATTAGGGGTAATATTTTAGGAGGGTTGTTATATGAATAGATGGGATCAATGGCTGCAAAATATTCAGCAATGGAATGGTGACATCATACCATTTCAAAGAGTGGCATGGTTAGGAATCAGGGGGGTACCAATTCAGATGTGGGGTGAAGGAGTTTTTTAATTGCATAGCGGAAAGGTTCGGGAAGATCATAGAATCGTCAGAGGCGTTTTTAATTGCATAGATATTTAAACTTAAACTATGATGTGGTCGGAGTAATCGTGAGGGATGGATCTTTTATTAATGAAAGGATAAAAATATGGTGGAAAGGGATGATGTTTGACGTCTGGGGATCGGAGGCTGACTACATGTGGCAACCGAAGCTCATACCAGACATGACAAAAGTTAAACATATGTTATTAGATGAACTACCGCCGGAGAAGGAGGATTCAACGCCGGAAAAAGAAATGCCGATGAATGTGGACGGTGAAGGCATTCCAAAAGACGCGGAAGAAACATTGAATGGAGGGAACAATGAGGTAAACGAGACATGGGAACAAATGGCAGTTAATGATGGGATAGAGTATTGGTGTGCGATGAATTTATGTCTAAATGGCCCAATGCCACATTATTGGCCCTCAACAGAGACATATCTAACGATAACCCACTCATACTTCTCACGATAAACAATAACTTTGGCCCGACTCCATTCAGAATTTTTAACAGTTGGTTTGGGAAGCTGGGATTTGAGGTGGCAGTAAAAAAAGGAATTGAAAAAACGTGTGAATCATCCTTCAAAGATGAAATTATGGCAATCAAAATGAAAGCAATTAGAGAAGAGCTCAAACTATGGCGAAAGAACAAGAAGGAGGAAGAGGAGAAAGAGCTTACGGAGGCACAAAGTAAATTGCTAGTACTCGATGATCTAGCTGAAAATAGGAGGCTTACGGAGGAAGAGATTTGTCTTTGGAAAGAATGTAAGGCAGTTGTAAGAGAATGGCATCAAACACAACTACTTGATCTACAACAAAAAGCAAGGGTGAGATGGATTGAATTAGGTGATGAAAACACTAGTTATTTTCATTCAGTGGTAAACAACCACATATCAAGAAATAAGGTCAGTGGATTATGGATTGGAGGGCAGTGGATTTCGGATCCTATGGAGATAAAAAATCAATTTCAGAAAGCTTTCAAAGAGAAGTTTAACAAACCGGTAACATCGAGACCAAGAATTGGAGCGGATGGTTTTTCAAAACTTAGTCAAAGCCAAGCTGAAGGGTTAGTGGTACCGTTTTCAATCGAAGAAGTACATACAACAGTTTGGGATTGTGGCATTTCAAAAGCACCGGGGCCAGATGGTATCACTTTTAAACTTATCAAGACAAATTGGGAAGAACTCAAAGGGGTGGTTATGGACGTCATGACACAGTTCCACACACACACGGCTCTCTACATCATACATGTAGTGCTTCCTTCATTGCCCTCATCCCAAAGGTAATTGATCCTATGACACTCTCCGATTTTAAACCTATTTCATTAATAGGAGTGGTAAACAAAATAATTTCCAAGGTACTAGCAAACAGAATTAAAGGTGTCATTAAAAGTGTTGTATCAAACGAACAATCTGCATTTGTCTCAGATAGAAACATTGTTGATGGACCATTGGTTATAAATGAATTAGTTGGGTGGGCAAAAAGGACAAAGAGAAGTATATTTGTGTTTAAAGCTGACATCGAAAAGGCATACGATACACTTAATTGGAAGTTTTTAATAACCATACTAACACACATGGGCTTCCCACTGAAATGGAGAAATTGGGTTATGGGGATACTTTTTGCAGGTAGAGGCTCGGTTCTTGTAAACGGATCCCCAACGGGGGAATTCCAATACAAAAGAGGTTTACGACAAGGGGACCCGTTGTCACCCTTCTTGTTCATTGTGGCAATGGAGGCTTTACATAATATGATGAAAAAGGCTAGGAGTGCAAATCTGTTTTCGGGGGTCAAACTACAAGGCAACGGTCCGCATATATCACATATGCTATTTGCAGACGAATCGATCTTCGTTGGAGAGTGGAATGAAGATAATGTTAAGAACCTAAAGAGAATACTAAGAATTTTCTACCTCATCTCGGGCTTGAAAGTCAATCCGAAGAATGGTGTGTGCCGATTAGAAACAGAAGTAAATGACATGGCCTCAATCTTCAAATGTAGAGAATGTAAGTTCCCGTTTATCTACTTAGGATTGAAAGTAGGAGCAAATATGAATAGGATAGCAAACTAGAAAGAAGTGATAGACACTTTTAACAGAAGATTAACAAACTAGAAAGCAAAAAATCTATCTTTCGCGGGAAGGGTAATTCTAGTTAAGACGCTCCTGGGTAGCCTACCAAATTACTATTTGTCGTTGTACAAATGTCCGAAAGCCGTGATCAAAGTTCTCGAAGGGATTAGAAGAAAGTTTTTATGGGGAGGATGCAATGTTAACAACAAAATTAGATGGGTAAGATGGGAAAGAGTAGTGGCATCTAAAGACTTTGGGGGACTTCGAATCGATAATATTAGAGATCTAAACTTGGCACTATTATTAAAATTAACTGATTTAGTGCTAAATGACATAACTTGCAAGGGTTTGCAAACATCGAGTACGTTTTCTGTAATTATTGAAGATGAAGGATACAGTTTGCAACAAGTGACATACATAAAGGACGATTTTTGTAATTTACTCTAAATATTGGTTGACCAGTTGGTTAAAATTATGTTTTTTGTCTTTACCTTTATTCTAATCAGTTAATGGAGGTTGTTTATGTTCTTTTTCGTTTATTTGAACAAGTTGAGCCGAGCCCGAGCTGAGCTTAAGCTTAATTGAAAAAAAATTGCTACTAGTTGAGCTCAAGCTTTAGAAACAAAGCTTAAATCAAGCCGAGCTGAAGCTTGTATAAGTTAAACAAGCTAGACCTTGAGCTCGGATCAGCTTGTTTGTACCCCTATTTACATTGTTTTATTCCCAATAATATATCTTTTTGTTATATTATCGTAATCTTTTTCATATTTCATTTTTTAAAATACATATTCTTATCAACGTCATCATATATTTTTTTGTATAAAGTGACAAATGGGTAAGGTGTCAATATAGTTGTGAGTAAAAATGTACCAATAATAGAAGCATAAATGTGGATATTATTTGGGATAGCAATGAGACGAGTTTAGATAATCTCAAGTCAACCTCAAACGCGGTTAAACAAGCTTGTTTCAAACCTGTCGAGTTTTTAGCTTTTAGCTGGTAAATACCCATTGGTCATACCTACGGGTTAAACCCGTTAGTTTAAAAAAATTACATGTTGGGTATGCCTGGCCCAAAACTCATCAGGTAACTACTAATCAGTTATATCTAGTATTATCAATAAAAATATATATATATAACTGATAACTACAATGTATATGGAATAGATTACCTATATATAAAATGGATGTATCATGTATATATACATATTTAAAAATATAAATTATAGCGGGTGTACAATCAAGTAAACAAATACACTTTATTTAGTAATTGGGTTGGGTAAACGGGTATATTACCAAATTAACCTCAAACCTATGAAAAAATAAAAACAGGTACCAAGCCCGTCCCAAACCCGATTAACCGACTCCAAACCCGTCCCAAATGTATCATGTTTCGGGTTTGACCATCGGGTGACTCGATTGCCATCCCTACTTGTTACCAAAGTAATCTCATTTTTTTTTGGTTTTTCACTATCCTAATAATATAATATAACGTTTTAGAAATTCTGAATATATTACTGTGCTTATTTTTATTTATATATCCATAAAAGTTTTTTTTTTTTTTTTTTTTTTTTTTTTTTTTTTTCTAAATCAAACATTTCAGATATAAAAATTGACTTATTTTTTGTTCTTTATGGTGAGAAACCGAAAGGATGTCGCCTAAAACACTTCGGTATCGGTATTAGTATTTGTTTTTATGGTTTGCGGTATCAATTTCGTTAAAACGTAGTTGTATTCGCAATAGAGTATCCTTTTGGAATCATAAGCTATGGCGAGTGTCTGCACCGTACCGATACAGTGACAGTCATAACCTATATCGTTCGAATAATATTGGTACCAATACTTGTATTCGTTTTTATCTTTTACGGTTGTTATACGAAGTGTCGGTGCCATCCAAAAACTGCAATGAAACGAATCGACACCAACCGATGTTCCACCGCAAAGCGTAGTGTAATTCCACCACTTTATATCAAAAGTTCGTACGTGTAAAAGATCTGAATTGCAAGTAGATACGAACCAGGACTACACGTGTACATCAAAACACCACTGTTAAATGACGGAGTTGCTATATATGCTTTATCTTAACACATAAAATGTTTGAGCCACAAATTTAGTTGATAACACCACACGTCAAACCATGGATTGCTTCCAAATACGTAAACTTCTAAATAGTTTTTATGGTAAAAAAAAAAACTTGTATATAACTTCTAATTATATGCTGCGTTTTGAAAACAATTGAATGGCTCCCTTTTCCTTTATCACAATCGAAAATATATACTGGATACAATACAACTGAATCAGGGATACTCGGGCAAATATAATCTGGATATTACACAAACCCAATATAATCTGGAAATTACACAAACCCATAATCTATTATTATATGACAAAATTATTTGTGACCAAATACTACGGTGGTTCAACACTGTACTAAATGAATCATTAACATGTTTAACATTTCAAAGATGTGAGTTCTTTTCTTTCAATTTATACTCGTTGAACACAAACAAAAATGTAAGCTTAACTTGCATTCAGGGGCAATATTCATGAGTCATGACAGATATATGTTTGTGCGTGTTAATGGGGGAGTTTACTTACAAGTGAATTCAAAACTTGTGACCAATGCACAAACGTTAGCCATGTAAACAATGCCAAATTTCATTTTCATAAATCTTAGGACCCAAAGATTACTTATTTGTGGATACAAATTGCAGTATTGACTTCCAAGTCTTCCATTGCGTGTTAATTAGGGAGTTTACTTACAAGTGGATTCAAAACTTGTGACCAATGCACAAACGTTAGCCATGTAAACAATGCCAAATTTCATTTTCATAAATCTTAGGACCCAAAGATTACTTATTTGTGGATACAAATTGCAGTATTGACTTCCAAGTCTTCCATTGCGTGTTAATTAGGGAGGTTACTTACAAGTGGATTCAAAACTTGTGACCAATGCACAAACGTTAGCCATGTAAACAATGTCAAATTTCATTTTCATGAATCTTAGGACCCAAAGATAACTTGTTTGTGGATACAAATTGCAGTATTGACTTCCAAGTCTTCCATGGCAACAATTAAGTTTCTCTTCTTTCTTAGATCTATAAATGAACTAGTTTGTGAATCTCAAGATCCCATCAGTTCATTAAATAATGCGAAATCAGTGGGGTTTGGGACTCTCCATTTCATACTTGTAACTATTTTTATGGTTGCAACCACAATTACCTGTTTGGTTAATTCAAATACGCTTGATAAACGACAAATAATTCAAATATAATAAACGTTACAGAATGATAAACACAAGTGGTTAAATAAAAACCTTCACCTTCCTTGGTAACCTTCGTTTATAACTCCTTAACCGACCTTCTCATCCAACATGCCCGCTCAATCAAGCCCAGTCATCAATAACAAATGTGAAGCCCATATTACTTGATTTTTAGTTCTCAATTTTTCACACAGACTCAAAACTGTACTCTATTTTTATTTTCTAATTGATTGCATATAATAGTGTAAGATATGCTTGAATCATCCATCATTCTGTCCAATCAAAAGAACAAAAACCATTGATGTTTTCATTTTATGTTCATACGTTCATGGCACAATAGAAACACATATATTTAATAGTTATTTTCTTTTCTTTAATTCACTTTATATTCAATATTAAGTTAAACAATATATATTTATGGTTTTCTATCTAACTCCGGTGGGCCTGAACGAGTACCGAACTATCACCTTGATTGGAGTGATTAGTAAAGTGATTTCTAAAGTCCTTGCTAATCGTCTAAAAAAGGTGATGGGTAATATTATTCATGAGACGCAATCGGCTTTTTTGTCTGGGAGATTCATTCTTGACGGTCCGCTTATTATTAATGAGGTTTATGCTTGGGCAAAAAAGACGGGGAAAGAGATATTCTTCTTCAAAATTGATTTCGAGAAAGCCTACGATAACGTTAACTGGGGGTTCTTGATATCCGTTATGAAGCAAATGAATTTTCCGAATAGATGGTGTAATTGGATAGAAGGCGTTCTTGGCTCGGCTCGTTCTTCGGTTCTTGTGAACGGGTCGCCTACCTTTGAGTTTAGTTGCGAAAAAGGTATTAGACAAGGCGACCCCATATCTCCATTTCTTTTCTTGATTGTTATGGAGGGTTTGTCGTCTTTGATTAGAATGGCGTGCGACAAAGGTATGTTTCAAGGCGTGCGGTTGAATAATGATGGCAATATTATTTCACACCTACTATACGCCGACGATGCTTAGTAATGGGTGAATGGTCTCAAGGAAATTTAAATGCTTTGAAGAGGATACTCCGAATTTTTCATATGTGCTCGGGCCTTCGAATAAACTTGCACAAATCTAATTTGTTCGGGATTGGAAAAAGCACGGAGGACATTGATTTTAGCGCTAGGGGAATGGGTTGTAAACCGGGGGCCTTTCCATTTAGATATTTGGGTATTATTGTTAGAGCCAACATGAATCGTATATCTAATTGGGACGTGATTGTTGATACCTTCAAAAAGCGCCTGTCTTCGTGGAAGGCTAATGTGGTTTCGATGGCGGGTAGGGTGACTCTTATCGAGGCGGTTTTGGAGAGTCTTCCGACGTATTATTTTTCATTGTACAAGCCTCCGGTTACGGTCATTAACAAGTTGGAGATCATTATAAAGAGGTTTTTATGGGGTGGATGTGACGAAAAAAATAAAATACACTGGGTTGCTTGGGATAGAGTGATGAGGAGTATTAAAGATGGAGGGTTGGGGTTAGCTAAGTTGGAGGATAATAATTATGCGTTTTGCTTAAGTGGTTATGGAGGTATCGCATAGAAGACGGAGCGTTGTGGAAAAAGGTGGTGGACGCTATACACGGGTCTAGTAGAAGATGGGAGACTATCCAATGTAATAATCGATTTGCCGGTGCATGGTCCAGGTTGGTCAGAGCTGGTTACAATCTTAGAGTTGACGGTAATGGGTTTGTTAATTCGATAAAAGGGGTGGTGGGTGACGGTTTGAATCTCAGATTCTGGATCGATCCATGGCTCACCATGGAGCCGTTAAAGTTAAGATTTCCTAGGTTGTTCCGTTTGGACGGCAATAAGCGCTGCACAGTTGCTGATCGTATTCCTGAAGGTAACGGTTCTGGTATGATAGGCTGGATCTGGAAGCGATATCCGAGTAGCGAGTTGGAAATTGAGGAGCTCATACAATGCCACCGTTATCTCTCTAGTGTTGTGCTTAGTACCCGCGAGGACTATTGGGTGTGGTCTCATGATCCTAGAGAAGGTTACTCGGTTAAAGAAGCTCGGAGATGGATGAAAGGGAGCAATCAATCCGTTAATAATCTGACATATAAATGGTGTACGTGGGTGCCGGGTAAATGTAACATTTTCATGTGGAGAGCTAGCTTGGATAGGCTCTCTACCAAGGAAGCTCTTCGGTGTCGTAACATTAATGTTGGTGATGGTGCGTGTGCCTTATGCAGCGAATTAGACGAGACGGTGGATCATTTGTTCTCCGGTTGTAGGGTTGCTTGTGGTGTGTGGGACGCTATCGGATCATGGTTGAAGGTTCCTCGGTTCTTTGTTTTCTCGTTTTCTGATGTGATCCAGCTATTGACGATTTGCCTTACACAAACAAGAAGGAGATTCTGCGTGGCATCATTGCTATTGCTTGTTGGCAAATTTGGAAGGCTAGGAACGAAAAGGTTTTCAACGGTTTAGCTATTAACGTGGTGAGTATTGTCTCGGATGTCAAGCATTTGGCGTATCTTTGGTTTAAGAGTAGACATAAGGAGGGTTCGATAGATTGGAGAAATTGGTGTATGTTTGATTTCCCGTTGATGTAATCTTTTTCCGCGTTTCATCGATCTCGATCTTAGAGATCGTTGGCGCGAGTTTGTGTTTTTAATGAAATTCGCCTTCCAAAAAAAAAATCTAACTTTATTATTTTAATGCATTCTTTCCACAAACCCATAAATAGAAAACCTTTTCAAACCAATATATTTCATATATAAAATCAATACATTTTTTAAATAATTAATAACAAATAAAGTCCTAAAATGTACTGATCATCAATCAAGAGGATAAATATCAAATCTTGAACACTTTTGATCACGGTGAATATGAATCATCTCGGATTACCACAAACTTTCTTCTTATCAGTTTCCATTTGATTCAACCACCTTTTCTCCTTTTGGATACATCACAGCTCTTTGCAAGCTTTAATTATAAAGAACACAAACACATAATCCCATTTGTCTGACGCTTGTCGGGAGAAAGGGTTCCCCCACCATATTGATAAGATTTTGTTGATCAGACATGATCGTAGAAAAGAAGAGAGGAGTGTGCTAATAGAATTAGTGGTGGACGCCAATAATTAAATAGTGGGTAACCTAGAGGTTAGTCCACGGGTGGAGTTTCGTGAAATAGGGTTAATCTTTCCTTTCCTCGATCGATGGCTAGGTCGTCCTCTAATATGTCACATGCACACTGAAACACACCGTGACTCGCAACAAGGAGAATGGGATGGGGGTGGCTCCTTGTTACCACCCCATCCGGCGTGAGAATAAGTATTTGCTTTGGAAGCAAGATAAAAATTTAAGTAGTACTTGTGAGAGAGCATATTAGCATTACCTCAAACCTGGTTCGAAGTGGGTATTTATAGCCGAAGTGTGAAGGAGAAGGGCCAATGGGCCGCTTGATGAGCCTAGGGCCCGACTGATAACTTGCAGCTTTTCGTATACTTGACAGGAGCGCGGGTCACGGGAGTGTTGGGCGCACGCAGAGATGTTGCCACGTGTCCTGCTGCATCGGTCGCACGAAGGAACACCCACCACGTGGGCTGCTGGGGTTGTCAGTCTGTCCATCAGCTTTTATGCAAGTGGGCTAGGTAGCGCGTACTGGGCGATCAAGTGACCGTTGTTGTCAGTGCCTGGGCATACCACTTGCTGGTTGGTCACAGAAGTCAAAGTGATAGTTCCACTTGTATAACAATAGGATGCGGTCTTGCACAGCTCCGCTACGTGCGGTAAACTGTGCACATATAGGCCAACACATTTGTATGTCGTGCAGGAACGTGACCTCGAAATGTGTTTGACAGAAAGTGAATGTAGTAAACTACCAGCATATTTAGTAACAATCACCGCATCCCATGTATGTTGACGAAAACAACCATTTTCATACACAAGGTGAGATTTCTCATCTTTCCCTGAGTGGGAAAGCAAACCGAGTTTGCGCGTGCCCGCATGAAATGAAGCAAGTTTCTTGTCGATTGGGATAATAAGACGGGTGATGGTCACTCGCGCCCAAACCTGTAAGTCCCGAAACCAAGATCACAATGATATCGCACTAACTTGTAAGGTGGTGGAATCACACAAACAAGTTATGAAAGAAGCAAAAGAGATGAAAAGAAAGGTTCTTTGATTCAAATGATTGCTTGAACTTGCATACACAGGTGTTTGTCTAATACAAGTAAGCTAATTCACCAACCATGCTCCTAATGACATGCTACTACTATTTATAGTAAGTGTTTAGGGAGGAGGCTCCCTAAACCCTAGGCCCATGTTTACCCAAAAAGCCCAATTACAACAATAACCTATATTGCCCACTAATCCACTATGCTACTTATCCATAAACCTTTAAGGGCCCAACAATCTCCCCCTAGGTTTATTGGATTAGTAGCTGCATCAGACCTGAGGACCGCCTTGTTCTTGATCTGGAGCAAACAGATGATGCATTAGGATGTTGGCAGCAACACTCGTCCAAGCTTTGGCACATTCCTCATACTTTTAATTAGTGCAGATTTGGTGGGTTGTAAGAATCAGAACATCTTCCTCATGAAAACTCATCAGGTCATATGAGTTGGGGATCCTGATGGATTGCTCTTCAGTGACGATAATGGCTTCAGCCATCTTAGGATCATAGGGAACTTGAATTTCTTCAGTATTCCCCTTTCAAACTTCTTTGCAAGTGGAATGATATTCTCTTTGTCTGTTGCAGGCCTGATATGGATTTGATAGTGCGCTTGGTATGAGGATCACGAACTCCAGGATTTCTCTTGACGGTGGGTTCAGCTGTCTTCATCGTGGCAAAATTGGTTTTTACTTCCCTCTCTAACCTTGAGTGGAATGCCCACCCTCTTCAAATCTGATTTAGATCTGGATCATAATAGGGAGCACGTAACAGACTCTTCAAGTCAATCTTGTTCCATGATTCAAATTGAGTTTCTTTGCCATAATATTCTCGATGAACACTCTTTCGGGTAATCAGCCACATCTGTTTGTCATGCTCATACCTCCAACACGCAACATTAGACTTATTTCCAACCTCATCATAGTGAGAAGATCCCAATTCCATCACAAGTCTGTTGGGCCTCTTCGTGGGATCCTTTAACTGAAAGTTTTCATCGAGAGGATTCATATCCTGATTCTTCATTACCAACAATTGTTTGCTGCTCTGTTTCTCTTGCTTTTTCTTTGACTTGCTGCTTCTTTTCTTTGGCTTAGCAGCCATATAAGCTTCTAATGCAGCTACAACTTCTACTTCTACTGCTGCATGAGCTGCTGCTCTCTGTTTAGGGGTTTGCTCTGTTCTGCCAACGTAGAATTGTTCATCTTCTATATCAGCAAACTCACTCTAGGATTGTATCCTTTCTGACAAACTATTGGGTTGAGGGTAATGCCACCTTCAAAAGAGGGGCCTACTACTATAACTAAGATAATCTCTTAAAAAGTGCAAAAGTGCGGAAATCATCAAAGGTTACGCTAAAGGCGAGTCGGATTCAAGTGATTCATCTTGTCTACCTGTTCTTATTTTTATTTTATTTTTCAGTATTTTTAGTTTTTATTTTCATGTTTAAAACCTTTTCTAAACTTTTGATTTGATTAGACATTGAGGATAAACCGGTACTAAAAGCTCTCGTGTCCTTGGACTACCTCGGTATCTTACCAACGCTATAGTACGCTCACGATGGGTGCACTTGCCAATATGTGTGTTTAGTGTTAGTAAAATATCGTGTTTTATAATTTCTAATTTCACCTTCAGATCATACACAGTGGACATCAGCATCCCAAAATCACCTTGCAGCTGATCTATTGTGAGATCTCTGCTAGTGAGCTGATGTGTGTCGGTGTGAATATATTTTTAGTTATATTTTAAGCCCTTTTTAACACTTTAGTCAAGTTTTAAATTTATAAAACACGATATTTTACTAACACTAAACACACATATTGGCAAGTGCACCCATCGTGAGCGTACTATAGCGTTGGTAAGATACCGAGGTAGTCCAAGGACACGAGAGCTTTTAGTACCGGTTTATCCTCAATGTCTAATCAAATCAAAAGTTTAGAAAAGGTTTTAAACATGAAAATAAAAACTAAAAATACTGAAAAATAAAATAAAAATAAGAACAGGTAGACAAGATGAATCACTTGAATCCGACTCGCCTTTAGCGTAACCTTTGATGATTTCCGCACTTTTGCACTTTTTAAGAGATTATCTTAGTTATAGTAGTAGGCCCCTCTTTTGAAGGTGGCATTACCCTCAACCCAATAGTTTGTCAGAAAGGATACAATCCTAAAGGGTCAGAATATTGAAAGATAATTAATTAAGTTATTAATGCGAAATGTGGTAGGCCCCTCTTTTGAAGGTGACGTTACCCTCGGCTAAGTGGTTTGAGTCAGCAGGAATACAATCCCAAGTAGCCGGGTTAATGTATTAATAGTAGTTTACATATGAGGGGATCAAACCATTCGCACCCCAGCCATCCAATACCAGTGGGTATTGAAGGAGGTCCCAGTAAGCTTGACCCAGGTCCTTGCAGGATCGATACACTGAACAAGGCAAGAACCTTACCAAACCATTCCCTTAACCCCCGACCAGGTAGCCAACATATCTCTATATAGACCGTAGAGATATGAATGGTGTAAATCTTTTATTTTATATAGACAGTAAAATAACGCCAAGACACCACGGACAAATGATAAGGAAGTTTCACCTTCAACATAAGAAACTAGTTATTAAAGTCATTAATACAAAACCAAATAAAAAGTGCAAAATATTAAAAATCAAAAGTATTACACTAAATGCTTGTTTTCACCAAGTGATGTAAGAGACTTAGGCAAACATGACCTTTGATTGTCAAGAACTCTTACTATCAATCTTGGATCCTGAGACTACTACACACACTCTATGATGGATGATGGATGATGGTGGTGGATGTGGGTTGTAGTGGTGGTGGAGTGTGGGTGAAGTGTGAGAGAGGGTCAAACGAGTTACTTCTCTAATACACTAGATGTAGAGGCATTAGATTTTTCAAAGTAGACTTACATTCCAATAAGATTGACCGGTAGTTTGCCAAGGGATGCCTTTGAAGTGAACCAAGCACCTTTATTTTGTAGCCTGCTCAGAAGCCCGGACACGGCCCCGTGTCCATCCACTTTCTCTTTCTTCATTAATTGCAATTTGTTGGCATTAGCTCCACACGCCCCCGTGTCCGCTGGGCACGGCTCCGTGTGCAGAAGCGTATATGTACTATCAAGATTTGTTTGGATTCTGCGAATATTAGCATTGACCACAACCGTGTTGAGCTGGGCAGGCCCCCGTGTCAGGGATAGAAGCTTCTATAACTTTGACTTTTCTGCAGACACGTGGCCACGCCCTCCGCTGGGCACAGGGTCGTGGTCAGCCTTCTGTTCACTTGTTTTTGCTTGGGAAGATGCTGTCGAGGGTTCGGGCATGCCACATTTGTTCCTTTTCTTGTAATTATGTTAGATTTTGATGCATATTTGCTCCTTTTGTTCATTTACGCTCATTTAATCCTGAAAATACAAAAGGAAGACAAAAGCACACTTTTTCCAACATTAGTACTAAAAAGGGTTAATTTTATGCTTCCATTGATGTAATTTATATGTTGCATTTTACACACATCAAATACCCCCACACTTGAATCTTTGCTTGTCCTCAAGCAAAACTCTTTATAATGTGGCTTACACTCTCAAATAGAATGGGTAGAAGAGAAGTTTTGGGCATGTCTTGAGTGTCGGGAATCCAAGATCTTTATTAGGCTTTTATTTTTATGTTATTTACAATCCTATTCGTTATGATTTATTTAGAACGTTTCATAAGAGAAATTACTTATTTGGGCATAACATGCCTCTTTAAAATTTCATTTATATACAACTTCACATACCTCACGGGAGATCACTCAACACTCTGCCGAAGATGTATTTTGTGAAACACTCGAGACCGGCATGGAACTTACTTCTACCATATGCTTGCCAAGCAATCAATCCTCCTCCTTTTTAACTATATGCCTTTGTAAATATCAAGAGGACTTGGGGAAGGGTTAGGCTTGGGTTAAAGGTAGGTGGGTTTTGGGTTAGTTGTTAATAAAAGGGCGAAAGGCCTAAAAAGCGTCGGTCGTCGTAAAACTTTTTTTTTGTTTTTGTGACTTTTATTCAAATGAAGCATTTTCAAACAAAGTTTCTTTTGAGGAATTTGTTTGTTTATTGCTATACTTCATTTTTTATAAGGAATGTCACATGCAAACTGAACTTTTCACTAAAATAAATGGTTAAAAATAAAAAGGGTTTTGGTGGGTAAAGGGTCTTTGTTTTGTGGGTTTAGAAAAGAAAAGGTTTAAGCTCAAAAGGGTTAACTAGGGGGATTTTGGGTAGGTAGTAAAAAAATGAAAAATAATGGTGTTGAAAGAAAAAGGGTTAGTCCTAATGCCTCCATCATTTATTTACTTGGGTTTAAGCTGGTAAGGACCAGGAATGTATCCATATGGAAAGTTCTAGAGTTGTAAGAAACCAGGCGGCTATTCATACAAGATACGAAAAATGAGCATTTAGTTTAAAGATGTGTATTTTTATGCTCAATAAAGGCTCAAAACTCACTTTTTGTGGGAATGAGTTTTTAATATGATCAAGTATATATAATTAAATTTTAACTAGATATGTCATGCCGTTTCATAATTTTCTTATGTCGGTTCTTTTTATCACGACGCTATCGGTTGTAAATTTGTAAAAATATAACCTTTTTTAGAACTTGTTATTCCCAAATTAAACCAAGACAAGTAAAAAAAAATGAAAAGTTTTTGAAAAAAATTGGGGTGATTAGCGGTTCCAATAGAGTTTTGTGTAAGGCTTGTAATTAGGACTTGCAAAATTCAAGGTTTTAGCATCCCCCCACACTTAAATTACACATTGTCCTCAATGTGTCCCAAAAATAAGTTTTTAGGTTGATTGAATGTGTAAAAAGGTGTTTAAAAACAAAAATTTATGTTACTGGGCGTCTGGACACGGGCCCGTGTTGATCCTGGCATGGCCCCGTGTTCAGATTGCCAGTATCATAATTAACAGAAGGCTTGGCACAGGGGCGTGTTCAGTGAACACGGCCCCGTGTCCAGTTACCTGAACTGGGCATTTTCTACAGAACCATGGGCACGGGGCGTGTTGGCTGAGCACGACCCCGTGCTGAACTTGCTGTAATGAAGAAAAATTGTCGGGTGGCTCTATTTTTGTGCATGGGGTGTGTGTTCAAGTCTCCCTTAGTAACCTCCACCATTTCGAGTGTGTTTTATCCATTACAACATCATCCAAACACCATATAATAATTAAAACCATCATTCATTGAAGAGTGAATTACATTAGTTCCTAGAAAATAAAAGCATAAACTAAATCTTAGATAAGTAGGTCAGAAGACACAACAAATCTAAAACCACAAAGAAGTCCTAGTATATAGTTTATTTTAAGAGCAAAATTTCTGAGAAAGATAACTCTCGGTTGAATGTGGCTTGAAAAACTTCTTCTCCGGGAATGGCCCCTCATACATCATTGAGCCATTCCTCTATCTCCCGAGGGAGAAGAAAGGCGGGCTCATTGGCGTCCTCGTTTTGAGGGGGAGTGACTTCCACTGGGATTTCTTGTAGATTTTCAAGAGGAGGTTCCGCGGGGATGTCATCCCACCATGTGGGGTTAACGACTCCAAGTGCTAGGTTCCAATCCTCTTGGGGAAGGATTGGTTCCATAGGAGGTGTTACAAGAATATTCAGCCTCTGGTGCAAGAGGTTGATTTCTTGAAAACTGTTTTCTAGCCCCACCGTGAGATAATTAATACGGCCGATTTGGACTTCTTCTACGGATGTCATTTCATCGAGAGCTTCCCGTAGTGCTATCACATAGCGCACAAGAGTTGCTTCGATGGAAGGCCTTCGTTCCCTATGACTGTTCCTTGAATGTGCTCAAGAGGTTCCACTATTCTGGCTTGACATTCTACGAAAAACAAGTCGAAAAGTTCAATTTAAATGAAACAATACCTCGGACACGGCCCGTGCTCACCGAGCACGACCCCGTGTTCACCTCTCTGTAGATTTTTGAAACAAGGAATCTTGGAGCTTTAAATTATTTTCTGACTTTTGAAGCATTTTAAGCAGAAATAACTTAAAATAGTGTTGTAAAACTTATTTTTAACAAGATTACTTGAATAAAAACCTAACAAATATTACAATAAAGCTTGAAAACATAAAGATTTCAAACTTTAATGGAGGTTTTGAGGAGAAATGAAGAAGAAGGCAATGGACAAAAGTAGAAAACACAAGATGGTTGTTGATAACCTTCTTTAGAATATACCTAGTATGGTATATGTGAAGATCCCACCAGATCTTTGTCTTTGGAATGGGTCCAAGAGTGCAGGAATCTTGTTGTATTTATAAAAACGAAAGCACGCTGGACACGGCCCTGTGTCGGCCGGACACGGCCTCGTGTGCAGACAAAATTCTGACACGTTTTGTCCGTATTCTGACCAAAAGTCAGACGGGAATCTTTTGGTGGACACGGGGGCGTGCTGACCTGGACACGGCCCCGTGGCTAGAAGTTGTTTATGAAGTTTCGTCTATTTTGAAGGAGTTTATCCGGATCGGGTGGTTCTTTACTAGACTGAACAACACCGAAGTGCCTGAGAAACCTAAGTTTCCCTAGTTTTAGACATGAACGCAAGAGGTTATCGGAAAGGGTGATTCCCAAGCTTAATACCAGTGGGCAAAACCAACCTTTATTTCCCTTATCCGGGCTCTCGTTAAAGAAGGTGTATGTCGAATCGCTCAAGTCTATTTATGCATAGGCGGACACCGATGGGGAGTCCTTCACAGCACAATCGACACAGGGACGACTATCGCTCAAGTCCTCACAAGAGTTAGAGGCGATTTCGGGAGCAACGATGTTGTTATAATCCGAATGCGATCTCACTAATTCTCCTTGATTGTTGTCTTGAGATGAATTAGTTATATCCATCTCAAGTTCTTTTATCCATCGGAGAATTAATTCTTCCATTTGAAATCATTCTACAAGAATCATTTCATCAAGAAGAGATGATAGAGAACATTCGAGGGAGAGATATGGATTGTTTTTACTTTCGCCCATCTTAAGGCTACAGGAAAACAATGGGTCTATATAGTGGGGATTGTAATTTAAAAAATAACATTTTAAATCTTCATGAGTTCTACCACATAATTGACACCACGTATAATAAAAGGAGTGAAAGTAAAAATTATCAGTATCACTCATGTTTGCGTTAGAGATTACCAACCGCCGGGATCTTACGATTCTGTTTTCAGTATCTGAAGCTTGGCACGGGGCATGTTAAGTGGGTACGGCCCCGTGTTCAGCTACTGTCTGACTTAAAACAGGATTGCCAGTACCAAAGATTGGGCACGGGGCGTGTTCAGCGGGCACGACCCCGTGCTGAGCTTCTGCAGAAATTGAAAAATTAAGAAAAATCCTAAAAAAAAAAGAAAAATAAGAAAAACGATTAGGTCGTTGATTCCTAACTTTTCTAAAATCCTTGTGTCCCCGGCAACGGCGCCAAAAACTTGATGTGTGTCAGTGTGAATATATTTTTAGTTATATTTTAATCCCTTTTTAGCACTTTAGTCAAATTTTGAATTTATAAAACACGATATTTTACTAACACTAAACACACATATGGGCAAGTGCACCCATCGTGAGCGTAGTATAGTGTTGGTAAGATACCGAGGTCGTCCAAGGACACAAGAGCTTTTAGTAACAGTTTATCCTCAACGTCTAATCAAATCAAAAGTTTAGAAAAGGTTTTAAACATGAAAATAAAAACTAAAAAAATGCTGAAACATAAAATAAAAATAAGAACAGATAGACATGATGAATCACTTGGATCGGACTCGGCTTTAGTGTAACCTTTGAAAATTTCCATACTTTTGCACATTTTAAGAGATTATCTTAGTTATAGTAGTAGGCCCCTCTTTTGAAGGTTGCGTTACCCTCAACTCAGTAGTTTGAGTCAGCAAGGATTCAATCCTAAACGGTCGGAATATTGAAAGATAATTAATTAATTTATTAATGCGAAATGTGGTAGGCCCTCTTTTGAATGTGACGTTACCCTCGACTAAGTGGTTTGAGTCAACAGGGATACAATCCCAAGTAGTCGGGTTAATGTATTTATAGTAGTTTACATATGAGGGGATCAAGCCATTCGTACCTCCGCCATCCAATACTAGTGGGTAATGAAGGAGGTCCTATTAAGCTTGACCCAGGTCCTTGCAGGATCTATACACTGAACAAGGCAAGAACCTTACCAAACCATTCCCTTAACCCCCGACCAGGTAGCCAACATATCTCTATATAGACTGTAGAGATATGAATGGTGTAAATCTTTTATTTTATATAGACAGTAAAATAACGCCAAGACACCACAGACACATGATAAGGAAGATTCACCTTCAACATAAGAAACTAGTTATTAAAGTCATTAATACAAAACCAAATAAAAAGTGCGAAAATATTAAAAATCAAAAGTATTACACTAAATGCTTGTCTTCACCAAGTGATGTAAGAGACTTAGGCAAACATGGCCTTTGATTGTCAAGAACTCTTACTATCAATCTTGGATCCCGAGACTACTACCCTCACTCTATGATGGATGATGGTGGTGGATGTGGGTTGTAGTGGTGGTGGAGTGTGGGTGAATTGTGAGAGAGGTGGTTTGCCAAGGGATGCCTTTGAAGTTAACCAAGCACCTCTATTTATAGCCTACACAGAAGCCTGGTGTCAATCCACTTTCTCTTTCTTCATTAATTGCAATTTGTCTGCATTAGCTCCACACGCCCCCGTGTCCGCTAGGCATGGCCCCGTGTGCAAAAGCGTATCTGTACTATCAAGATTTGCTTGGATTCTGCGAATCTTAGTGTTGACCACGGCTGTGTTGAGCTGGGCACGCCCCCGTGTCGGGGATAGAAGCTTCTACAACCTTTTCTTTTCTGCAGATACCTGGCGTGTCCGCTGGGCACGGGGCCGTGGTCAGCCTTCTGTTCACTTGTTTTTGCTTGGGAAGATGCTGTCGAGAGGTCGGGCATGCCACGTTTGTTCCTTTTCTTGTAATTATGTTAGACTTTTTTGCATATTTGCTCCTTTTGTTCATTTACGCTCATTTAATCCTGAAAATACAAAAGGAAGGCAAAAGTACATTTTTTCCAACATTAGTACTAAAAAGGGTTAATTTTATGCCTCAATTGATGTAAATTATATGTTGCATTTTAAACACATCATGAGCTGTGATTGAAGTAAGGAGATCTGAGCTTCCTTTAAAGAAGCATCCTGTTGAAGAGATGTAATCTGAGCATTCTTCAGCTCTGCATCTTGTTCTGATACAACCACACGTCTTTTCAACCTTTTGACGTAAGCATCTTCATCTCTGTCGCTATCACTTTTAAAGATTTGTATTTTCTCGGTTGCATAACGGAAAGCTGCTTCATCATGCTCAGTAACACCTGTTCGACTGGAACTTCTGCTTCGAATCGAACACCACCACTTGAACTGCCTGGCTGTGAGGGAGTGGTTTCAAAATCAAAGTTGAAGTCATACTGTCATGGCCCCGACCCAGTTGCCTGGTCCGGAAGCCGTGGGACAGAAACCCGTGGTATTGATCGTTGATTTGGAAGTGGAATTTTAACAGGATCGTTTAAACTGAAAACACCCATTTATTTTATTTCAAGTTTTATCCCGTAATTTACAATAAAGGAATTTCACTGGGAAATTCCCTGATTACAAAAACATGTTTATTTATTTACTGAGCCACTTCATTCAAGCTACTAGTGCTATGCGGCACTTTTCCTTGTTCACAGTAAATCACCTGAAACATGTTTAAAAAGATTTTATCAGCGGGGAAATACTGGCGAGTCATTCAATTTGTACAAAACGACACATTGTTATAATTTACAGTATTAAGAGCGATTACAATTGCCCCTATCTTATAATTATCTGGTCCAGTTGTCACTCGACCGGATCTGTGACTCTGGTCATATCTCTATTGGGTCCGTTAACCCAAAAGTGATGTGTATCACTTTTTAGGTCCGTTCACCTAAAAGTAATAGAACAGCAGCAATGTGCACAATACCCCACTTACTTCCAGTAACTTAAGATAAAAAAGACTTAATCCCTGTAAAATATATCTGGAACACTTAGGTTTTTACAAAGTAAATTTGATAAAAACAGAATGACTCATATTGCAAGTTTAACTAGACAGAGTCCGCCTACTGATTAAGCCTGGTAACCTAGTTAAAATAACAATGCAAACGAAACTATGTCAGTAACTTAATTCAACATTTACGATAATTTCACGAGATCAAAACCCTCATGACGAATGACAAAGTATAGGCCGTATTCAGGCAACACTTAAACATCCATCGGATCGGTTTTAATCGATCGGACATTGTATCGTAGCAGTGATCAAGTTATTACCCTGTTGACGCAGCAGAGGTTCGGGATTTAAGTATTTTGAACGAAACAGCGTATAAGTGAACGTACGTAACGAAATTTAACGTCGAAACAATCAAACAGTTCAAGTCCGAGGCCAAGGCCAAGGGCTTTATAGCCAAAATTGAGCCCGCCCGCGTGTCGTGCCGGCTGCCAGGGTTCCTTGCGCGACTCGCGGGGCTGACCAAAATAGGCTAGGGTAGCCTTGTTGTACGTACAGCCCTGGTGAGTCAATATATTACGAAAATGCGTGTTTTAATTTCATTTTCGACAGATAATTTCAATTAGGGGATCCTTCTTTGAGTTTTAGGGGGCCCTGATCCTAGTTTTGCCTGTTTTAAAATTTTACGGGTCGCGTCACACCACTTGTGGTCTAAATTAGGGTTTCCTAATGGGCATTATTAAAATAATAAATAACAATTTTGGCAAGGGTTGTTACACCCTCCCCACCTTGTTTAAAATCTCGTCCTCGAGATTTACTAGAACAAGTAAGGGTATTTTTGCTTCATTTCCGATTCCAGTTCCCATGTATACTCTGGTCCTCTTCTTGAATCCCACTTTACTTTGACCAGAACCAATCTCTTGTGCTTGAGGTGCTTGACCTTTCTGTCTTCTATTTGGAGAGGTTTTCAACAAATTTCAACTTTTCATTGACATCTCTGTCTTGAAGAGGTCCTACCAGTGATTCATCAGATAAATACTTCTTAAGTGATTCATTAGATAAATACTTCTTAAGACTGGATACATGAAACACATCATGTACCCCGGCTAGCTCTTCTGGTAATTGCAGTTGATAGGCAGCTGGTCATATTCGTTGGGTAACTGTAAACGGTCCTATGTACCTTGGACTCAGCTTTCCTTTCTTACCGAACCGAATTACTCCTTTCCAAGGCGAAACTTTCAATAGTACCCTGTCCCCAACTTGGAATTCTAACGGCTTATGTCGATTGTTTGCATAACTCTTCTGGCGATCTCGAACCGTTTTCAGTCTTTCTTTGATTTAAGTTATCTTATCGGTGGTTTCCTGCATAATTTCGGGACCTGATAATTGACTTTCCCCTATTTCTGCCCAACAGACTAGAGTTCTGTAATTTCGTCCATAAAGTGCTTCGAACGGGGCAGCATTTATGCTTGAATGATAACTATTGTTATAGAATAATTCTATTAATGGTAGGTGGTCATCCCAGTTTCCACCGAAGTCTATGACACATGCTCTAAGCATGTCTTCTAGGGTTTGGATTTCACTTTGTCCATCTGTTTGAGGATGGTATGCAGTACTTAAATTTAATCATGTCCCCATCGCTTGCTGGAAACTTGTCCAAAAATGTGAAGTTAAACGACTATCCCTATCTGACACAATGGAGAGTGGAACTCCATGTAGTGACATTACCTCGTCTACGTATAACTTAGCTAATCTCTCTATGCTAATGGTTTCCTTCATTGGTAGGAAATGAGCTGATTTGGTTAATCGATCTACAATCACCCAGATTGCATCGTTACCTTTCCTGGTCTTGGGCAACTTAGTAACAAAGTCCATTGTTATTAGTTCCCATTTCCATACCGGCATTTCTAACTGTTGAAGTAAACTTGAAGGTTTCTGGTGTTCCACCTTGACTTGCGAATTGGTTAGACACTTAGAGACGTATCTAGCTATGTCCTTCTTCATTCCTATCCACCAGAAGTTATTCCTTAAATCTTGATACATCTTGTTATTACCTGGATGCATCGTATACCTGGATTTATGGGCTTCCTCTAAAATCTTATCTCTTAAATATCCTTACCTAGGTACCCAAATCCTTTTCTTGTGGAATCTCCAAATTCCATCAAACCCTTGTTCTAATTCCTTTATCTGTCCTATCATTCTTTCAGCATCATCCTTGATTGCTTTTTCTTGAACGTTCTTCAGCTGTTCCGTTAAGTCTAACTGTAGATTTAATCTAAGAGCACGAACTCGCCTTTGCTTTTCATGATATTTACGACTTAGGGCATCTGCTACTACATTTGTCTTTCCTTCGTGATATAGAATATCACATTCGTAATCACTTAGAATTTCCATCCATCTTCGTTGCCTCATGTTCAATTCTTTTTGCCCAAATATGTATCCTAAACTCTTATGATCTGTATAGACAGTGAACTTACTTCCATACAGATAATGTCTCCAAATCTTAAGGGCAAAAATTATTGCTCCTAATTCTAAGTCATGAGTCGTATAATTTTCCTCGTGCTTTTTCAACTGCCTTGATGCATATGCAATTACCTTTTGCATTGCATTAACACATAACCTAATCCTAGAAGCATCACAGTAGACTTCAATATCTTCTGTTCCTTCTGGTAAGGCAAGAATTGGGGCATTTGTTAATCTTTGCTTTAAGATTCTAAAGGCTTCTTCTTGCTTGGGTCCCCATTCAAACTTAACAGTTTTACAGGTTAACATGGTTAAGGGAACAACTATCTTAAAAAAGTCTTTGATGAAGCACCTATAGTACCCAGCTAATCCTAGAAAACTTTTAACTTCAATAGCTTATTGCGGGACCTTCCAGTTTGTGATTGCTTCTATCTTGGAGGGATCTACGTGAATGCCTTCATGATTCATCACGTGTCCTAAAAATTGCACCTCTTGTAGCCAGAATTCACACTTCGAAAATCTGGCGTACAACTTTTCTTTTCTTAACAGGGTTTAGAGTGCCTGCAGGTGCTCACAATGTTCGTCCTGACTTTTGGAATAAATAAGTATATCATCTATGAAGACAATTACAAATTTATCCAAATACGGGTTACAGATTTTATTCATCATGTCCATGAATGCGGCAGGAGCATTCGTTAATCCAAAAGGCATGACTGTAAACTCGTAGTGACCATACCTAGTCCTGAAAGCAGTTTTAGGTATGTCTTCTTCCTGTACCTTCAACTGATGATATCCGGAGCGCAAATCTATCTTAGACAAGTACCTAGCTCCCTGAAGTTGATCAAAAAGATCATCAATCCTAGGTAATGGGTATCGATTCTTAATTGTAACTTTATACAATTCCCTATAATCGATACACATCCGCATCGAACCATCCTTCTTTTTCACGAACAACACAGGTTCTCCCCAAGGGGATGAACTAGGTTGTATGAATTCTTTGCCTAACAATTCATCTAACTGCTTTTTCAGTTCTAACATCTCTATGGGTGCTAACCGATAAGGTGCCTTAACTATTGGTGTAGTTCCAGGAATTAGATGAATTCTAAACTCTACTTCCCTATCCGGTGGTAATCCATGTAGCTCTTCTGGAAATACATCATGGTATTCTGATACTACTGGAATTTCCTTAAGTTCCTTGCTTTTAGTGTTGATGATTACCAAAATCATGTACACTATTCCTTGCTTTCGTTCACAACTAGCAACTTTCATAACTGAAATGAACTTCACTGGTTTACGCGGCTTATCTCCTGTTATCAAAATTACTTCTCCTGCTGGGTTTGTATTTCTATGGAATTTTTATCACAGAGGATTCGAGCATGGTTAGCTACCAACCAATCCATTCCTAACATGACATCGAATCCTGCTAAATTAATAGGCAGCAGGTTTGCAGAAAATTTATGTCCTGAGAGTTCTATTTTTCCTTCTTGGAGAACCTTATCTATTTTAACAGAATTTCCTTCTGCTGTTTCTACCGTATAAATCTGTCTAAGTTTGGTTAAAGGTTGCTTAAGAGCTTGGCAGAGTGAAGTATTTATAAAACTTTGGTTTGCACCAGAGTTAAATAATACTTTTGCGTAAACGTCAAGTACAAGAAACGTACCAGCTATCACATCCGGAATCAGATCAGCTTCTTGCGTTGTCAGCTGAAAGGCTCTTGCGTTCTTCTTATTAGTTTCTTCGGCAGGTTTGGCCTTGTTGTCAGCTAACTTAACCAATTTTGGGCAATCGGGCTTGAAGTGCCCTGCTTCTCCGCAGCTATAGCAGACCATGGATTTCTTCCTGCATTCCTCTTCTCGGTGCCCCAGGATTTTGCAGAAATTACAATACCCCTTACATTTCCCAAAATGCTTTCTTTTACAGGTACTGCAAAATGGAGCGGTGGAGGGTTGCCCGGTTCTCTTTTTCTTGAAGTTGCTACTATTATTACCTCCATGAAAACCTTGGGTAATCTTTTGTGCCAATTCTTTTTTCCTGTTTTCTTCTCTTGTGCGCACCAGTCCGTGAGTCAAGGTGTTGGCCAATTCAACTGCATCATCAATTGTGCGGGGTCTCGCAGCTTTGACTATGTCACGAATCTCGCTAATTAGTCCCCAAATATAGCGAGAAATAAGCACCGGTTCTGGCGAAGACAGAGTTGGTAAAATTCTACCATACTCGAAAAATTTTGAAGTATACCCCCGACAATCAACGTCCACCATACGGTGGTTTAGGAACTTATTCGTCGTTTGTTCCTTTTTGTAGGAGGGACAAAATTTTCATTCCACCAATTCTTTGAATTCCTCCCAGCTCATGGTATAAGCCACGTCACTTCCTTTTGCTTGCAGCACCGTGTTCCACCATTCTAACGCCTCTTCCTTGAAAAGGTGGGATGCATGCATAACCCTGTCTTTCTCGGCGCATTTACTTATTTTAATTACCGCTTCGGTCTTTTCTAACCAACGCAGTGCGGTAGTCGCCCCTTCATTGCCTGCAAATTCGACTGGCTTACAGGCAAGGAATTCTTTGTAAGTGCAACCCGTTGTTGCCACTTTCATTTTCTTAAGTAATGGGGCTTGGACCACATTATTATTATCACCACCCTCGTTCACACTATTACTGAAATTATCGTCACGGGTACGTTTGCTATGGTTGGCTTGGGAAGGTGCAGCAGGATTCTTAACAGCAGCGACGATCGCGGGAATGGCGTTGGCTATTCCCTGAGCAACGATATTTTCTATATCTTGTCTATTGAGAAAATGGTCTTCATTATTAGGCTCAGATTGGTTAACTTCATTTGCCGGTTAGTTTATTGCGTTTTCCATCTGAATAATTAACAATATATACAAATTATTGTCACAAAATGGATAGGAACTAAACACAGTAAGGCAATCACAACACAATTAAGTCACACATATAGCCAAAATCGTCGACATTGCAACATTTATATTTTTATATATAATATTATGCATCAATACACATCATCTGAGGTTTTTATTTTAGTATTATTATACAATATTATATTATTATATATTTTATATTTTATTATTATTATTATTATTATATTTTTTTTTCACATATTATTATTATACAAAACATTTAACTATGGTTAACTGGCTTTTTAAAAACGATGCTCCATCTCGTCGTACTTCCATGTGATGTTTTCCCCCACTTCTCGAATCCGATTTCCTGCATCCACCAGTTCCTCGCCATAGCGGCGCAATTCGACAACGTTCTCCGGGTTCATGGGTGGGAAAGGTGCAGGTTCAGGATCAAACTGGGGGAAGTAAACATTTGGGTTATTCATAAAATTCTGGAAATGCCAGTCGCTCGTCCACCACTCTTCCAACCGCCTTATAACAGGTTGAGGATTGACAATTTGGTCTGGAATAGCAGGTTCCAAATTGATAGGGAGTTCTGACTGGGCGGGGAATTGGAAAGGGTTTCGTCAGCAGGTCCGATGAGGTCACAGTTTGTAAGTTTTCTATCGAGTTCTTCCCATGGTGGCAATTTATGGGCCTGGCCAGAGCTCTCCCCTACTTCCTTTCCTTTTCCTTTTGGATCCTCCGTCTTTTTCACCTTTTGGGCAGCGAGCTTCTTCTTTCGTCCTCGCTTCCAGTCCAGAAGCCTTCTCCTCTTTTTAGGCTTGGGTTTCTCCTGTGGCTGGGCCTGAAACACTAGTGGTTGTGATGTGCATGTGGTGTATTATATTTTTATGTATACTTTTAGCCCTTTTTAACCACTTTAGTCAAGTTTTAAATTTATAAAACACGATATTTACTAACACCAAACACACATATGGGCAAGTGCACCCATCGTGAGCGTAGTATAGTGTTGGTAAGATACCGAGGTCGTCCAAGGACACAAGAGTTTTAATACCGGTTTATCCTCAACGTCTAATCAAATAAAAAATTTAGAAAAAGGTTTTAAACTAGAAAATAAAAACTAAAATGCTGAAAATAAAAATAAAATAATATAAAAACAGGTAGACAAGATGAATCACTTGGATCCAACTCGCCTTTAGTGTAACCTTTGATTATTTCCGCACTTTTGCACTTTTTAAGAGATTATCTTAGTTATTGTAGTAGGCCCCTCTTTTGAAGGTGACGTTACCCTCAACCTAGTAGTTTGAGTCAGCAAGGATACAATGCTAAAGGGTCGGATTATTGAAAGATAATTAATTAAGTTATTAATGCGTAATGTGGTATGCCCCTCTTTTGAAGGTGACGTTACCCTCGGCTAAGTAGTCTGAGTCAGCACGGATACAGTCCTAAGTAGCCGGGTTAAAGTTTTAATAGTAGCTTACATATGAGGGGATCAAAGAGTTTGGACCCCCGCCATCCAATATCATTGGGTATTGAAGGAGGTCCTACTAGGTCCTTTCAGGATCTATACACTGAACAAGGCAAGACTCTTACCAAACCATTCCCTTAACCCCGACCAGGTAGCCAACATATCTCCATATAGACCGTGGAGATATGAATGGAGTAAATCTTTAATTTATATAGACAGTAAAATAACGCCAAGACACCACGGACAAATGATAAGGAAGACTCACCTTCAACATAAGAAACTAGCTATTAAAGTCATTAATACATAACCAAATAAAAAGTGCGAAAAGATTAAAAATAAAAAGTATTACACTAAATGCTTGTCTTCACCAAGTGATGTAAGCGACTTAGGCAAACATGGCCTTTGATTGTCAAGAACTCTTACGATCAATCTTGGATCCCGAGACTACTACACACACTCTATGATGGATGATGGTGGTGGTGGAGTGTGGGTGAAGCGTGAGAGAGGTGGTTTGCCAAAGGATGATTTGCAAGTGAGCCAAGCACCCCTATTTATAGCCTTCACAGAAGACCGGACAAGGCCCCGTGTCCATTGGGTACGGCCCCGTGTCCATTGGGTACGGCCCCGTGTCCACCCTCTTCTCTTTCTTCATTAAATGCAGTTTGTCTGCATTAGTTCACCACGCCCCCGTGTCTGCTGGGCACGACCCCGTGTGTAGAAGCGTATCTGTAATATCAAGATTTCCTTAGATTCTCCGAATCTTAGAGTTGACCAAGGCCCCGTGTCCGCTGGGTACGCTCCCGTGGTGGGTGATAGAAGCTTCTACAACTTTGTCTTTTCTGCTGACACTTGGGCACGCCCCCGTGCTCATTGAGCACGGGGCGTGTGCAGCCTTCTGTTCTCTTGTTCTTGCTTGGGAGGATGCTGTCGAGGGGTCGGGCATGCCACGTTTATTCCTTTTCTTGTATTTATGTTAGATTTAGCTGTCTTTTTGCTTCTTTTGTTCATTTGAGCTCATTTAATCCTGAAAATACAAAAGGAAGACAAAAGCACACTTTTTCCAACATTAGTACTAAAAAAGGGTTAGTTTATGCCATAATTGATGTAATTTATATGTTGCATTTTGCACACATCAGGCTGCTCGGTATCCGCCTGATAACCGGTCTGGGTTTCGGAAATCTCTATATCAGAAGTATGGATAGTGAAATTTCGGAGGGCTTCCGATAGTTCATTCATCCTGTTAGTCACACATAAGGAAACACACAAAAATTCAAGTTAAAATTTTATTTATTAAATTAAATTTTCACAGAATCACAGAATGGCAAATTGAAAAATTAAATAGTTTCCAGTTACTTAATTGGCTTAAATCAGTGGCTCTAATACCACCTTTTTCTGTCACGGCCCCCGACCCAGTTGCCTGGTCTGGAAGCCGCGGGACAGAAACCTGTGGTATTGATGGTTGATTTGGCAGCGGAAATTTTAACAAGATCGTTTAAACTGAAAACACCCTTTTATTTTATTTCAAGTTTCGGGATAAACCCCGTAATTTACCATAAATGAATTTCACTAGGAAATTACCTGATTACAAAAACATGTTTATTTATTTACTAAGCCACTTCATTCAAGCTGGTAGTGCTATGCGGCACTTTTCCTTGTTCATAGTAAATCACCTGAAACATGTTTAAAAAGATTTTATCAGCGGGGAAATACTGGCGAGTCATTCAATTTGTATAAAACGACACATTGTTATAATTTACAGTATTAAGAGCGATTACAGTTGCCCCTATCTTATAATTATCTGGTCAAGTTGTCACACGACTGGATCTGTGACTGTGGTCATATCACTATTGGGTCCTTTCACCCAAAAGTGACGTGTATCACTTTTTAGGTCCGTTCACCTAAAAGTGATAGAACAACAGTAATGTACACAATACCCCACTTACTGCCAGTAACTTAAGATAACAAAGACTTAATCCCTGTAAATATAACTGGAAAACATTTAGGGTTTTACAAAGTAAATTTGATAAAAACAGAATGACTCACATTGCAAGTTTAATTAGACAGAGTCCGCCTACTGATTAAGCCTGGTAACCTAGTTAAAATAACAATGCAAACGAAACTAGGTCAGTAACTTAATTCAACGTTTACGATAATTTCATGAGATCGAAACCCTCACGACGAATGACAAAGTATACCCCGTATTTAGGCAGCACTTAAACACCATCGGATCGGTTTTAATCGATTGGGCATTGTATCGTAGCAGTGATCGAGTTATTACCCTGTTGTCGCAGCAGAGGTTCGGGATTTAAGTGTTTTGAACGAAACATCATATAAGTAAACGTCCGTAATGAAATCTAAAGTCGAAACAATCAAACAGTTCAAGTACCAGGCCAAGGGCTTTATAGCCCAAATTGAACCCGCCCGCGTGTCGCACCGGCTGCCAGGGTTCTTGGCGAGACTCGCGGGGTTGACCAAAATAGGCTAGGGTAGCCTTGTTGTACGTATAGCCCTCATGAGTCAATATATTATGAAAATACGTGTTTTAATTTTATTTTCGAAGGATAATTATCAATTAGGGGATCCCCCTTTGAGTTTTAGGGGGCCCTGATCCTAGATTTGCCTGTTTTAAAATTTTACGGGTCGTGTCATACCACTTGGGGTCTAAATTAGGGTTTCCTAATGGGCATTATTAAAATAAGAAATAACAATTTTGGCAAGGGTTGTTACACATACAGATCTGGATCCTCTGTGTTTTTCTTCTTTGATGCATCTTCTGTTTGTGGATCAGGCTGAGGGTGAATGATTGGAGTGGACTCAGGAGCAGTTGATGGGCTAGAGAGAATGTCATCAAGTGCAGAGTCGGTTCTTTGTTTCTCAGTAGCTGATTCTTCAGCATCATCAGCAATCGCTTCGATTTCCGTTTCAACTTGCGATGTGGCAGCAACATCTTAGACACCAACAGTGGAGACAGATGGAGGGTTTCCATCACCACCCTGTAAACTCAAAAGCAATGCTGTTAAATTCTCAGTAGTCATTGGCACAGGCTTATGAATAGCATCCTCTTCCTTATCAGACATGACTATCTCCACCTCGCTTTCAGAATCAGTTTCTTCTTCACTAGAGCCTGTCTCTGATTCTGAATCAACAACTTCAATCTCATCGTCATTTCTAGCCACTTGTTGTACTTGTTGCATGAGTTGTACATCGTTCTCTTCAGCAATTTGTGTGTTGATTTGTGGTGGAACTGGAGCAATTGGAGGAACTGGGGCAACAGGAGCCCCTTGCACAACATCAGCAAATCTTCTATGCTTTTCAAGAGCAAACTTTCCTTCAAAATTGTGATGTTTAGCTCTTTTGTTTCTGCAAGCATTCTCAAAGCAGCTTGGCCCCATCAGGTTATATTGATGAAGTTTGGGCCCTTAACCAACTCTGGGTATCTGTCATCAAGAATCATCTGGATGAACCTTGGATACAGCATGAATATCTTCTTCTTTGGATCTTCAAGCATCTTCTTCATATTATCAAAAATGAAAGCAGAAAAGTTGAAATCCTATTCGTTCACCAATGCCACGATTGCAGATGTTTGTGTCTTATTGAGTTGATCGAACCCGCCTTTGTTTTCTGCGATGCACTGTAGAAAGAAGTGTACCAGCAGTCTCCAGTATAGTGGAAATAGTTTCTTTAGAACTGTCGGATAACTCCCTTCATAGCTCATCCTTCGAAGTGTAGTGAGAACTCTGGTTTGATTGTAAGATGTTGGATGGTGTGATTGATCTCCCAACCTTAAAACTTTTCGCACTATCGCCTCGGACACGATAATCTTCTTCTTTTGAACGGTTGCTTCAATTGTTCCAGCTCCTTCTGCTCCTTATCTGTTGATCTTTACTGTGTTCCAGAAGGTGTTTATGCAACTGTTGCATATTGCTGGCTCTACTCGTAAGGCGTGAGTAATGGGGCAGTTGTTTAGGCCCCGAATCAATGATCAAAACATTTCTATGTGTTCAGCTAGAGGATCCGTCAGGTAGCCCACTTGATTGTGAAAGAGCTCCACTTCTAACTGCCTTTGATTTTTCTCCTGCATCATAACGCCAACCATTTTCTGCTCTAAACAACAAGCATTAGGTCCTTTTAAAGAAGAGTTAACTGATATATGAAATATTGACGAGTCAACAAAGTCAACATGTCAAATAGTTCAATCATCAGTCAACCGGTCAAGAAAGGTTCAAAAGGCAGTCCAGATAAGTAGGGCAAAGGTTCAAGTCAGGAAGGGTTCAAGTTAACCCTGGTCAAAGTCCAGGATGATGAAGGTTCATCTCGGATGGACCTCTTCATCCGGGATGACATAGTCATCCCATCCGAGATCATCCGAGATGCTTATCTAGTAGTACGAGATCATCTGTGATGATGATCTCCTAGTCCGAGATCATCCAAGATGCTCTTTTTCAGTCCGGGATGATATACCTTCGATCCGGGATGGGTCCGAGATCGTCCGAGATGGGAAAAATTAAGAGAGAATTCTTGATAAGCAGTCCGAGATAGTTCGAGATCTGTGTCTCGGACTTTTGTCATGTTTGTATTTAATGATCTCGAATGGGCTTACGGGCCAGGCCCATCTCGGATGATTGGTCCGAGATGATGGGCTTGTTCAGACTTTGACTTGGTCAAAGATGATGGGTCCCATCCGAGATGGTGAGCCAATCCAGATTAATATTTTATTATTATATAACCCAACCTTTTAAGAATAGCAAAATACCTCCTTCAAAATCAACGAATCAACCCACCGAGCAACTAAAATAATATAATAATATAAAACATATACTAAAACTGGGGTAATTTTGGGAAGATTGCCATGGTATCAAATCGTTTTCGAACTGATTCAGGAACACTTTTCAGCTCTTCGCTTACTTGGACTGGTCCACGCGACTGTTAATATGCTTATCCTTTTAAATCTAACACTCAATCTTCAACTTTTAGCTTTGTGATACGCTTTAGGTAGAATTATACTGTAACATCCGTGTGTCCCATTCCATGGCATACCCCCCACGATCAAGGTAAGCACAACAGTTCATCGTAGCAAGTGAGTATACTGAGATGAACAGGTTAGTACTTCCGTACAGAAGAGAGACCGGAGAAGTTATGACGAGGGCGAGACAAATAACCTTAACGGCACAGATTTTGCTTTAATAGCACACGAAATTCTCCTTTTGTGAGATTTTATTCTGTTTTCAGGTTTTGGCCCTTTTTTGGCTCTTTTTAAAGATTTCTTGACTGTGCCTAGGTCTATATATAGTCAGGATGCAACAATGGGACAACCCTGATATCCCAGATGATTCATCAGCATAAAGACCCAAAACCTCAGACGTTGGCTATCTATCAACGCAGGATTTAAGACCATGAAATCATACACCGTTGGTCTGTTTCCCATGAGATATCCAGTTCATTATGTTTATATCACTTGGCATCTTTTTGCTTTTCGAGCATTAGACCTATCAACACATCATAGTGGATCCTCGCCTTTTCAGCATTCAAACCTTACATGTGTTAATCAAATTCTTTAACACGAAAATTCATTTCATTTCCCGGCAACTTTTCTCCCCTTAAATTTGTGCAAAAGTAGAATACTTTATGCCCAAATTTACTAGATAGATACCGATATTCTTAAAAACCCCCTCTTTTTTAAGAGCTCAGTCGGTAAAACATATCATTTTCAAGAGGTCTACAAGCACACTAAACCTTGAGATGCTGACAGGTTTTGTAAAAAGATCCGATGTGTTAGCATCAATATGGATCTGCTCAAGTTTAGTTAAACCTCTGTCAAAGCAATCTCAAATAAAATGAATTTTGATGTAAATGTGCTTGGTTTTGGAGTGAAAACATGGTTTTTTAGTAATCTGGATAGCGGCATCATTATCACAATAAATAGTTGTATCAAGATAAGTCAAACCGTAATCCTCCAGCTGATGTTGCATCCAAAGAACCTGGGAGCAGCAGGCAGATGCTGCAACATACTCTGCTTCCGCTGTGGATAGAGATACAGTTTGCTGCTTCTTACACTGCCATGAGATGAGTCTATCTCCCAAGAACTGGCATCCAGCTAACGTAGACTTCATATCCCTGTCTGTCCCTCCAAAGTGGCTATCTGAAAATGCGAACAAAATAAAGTTCGAATCTCTGGGATACCAGAGTCCGAGTTTAGGAGCTCCACTCAGATATCTAAAAATTCTTTTAATAGCAGTTAGATGTGAGAGTTTAGGGTTAGCCTGATAACGAGAACACTGGCAGACGGCGTACATAATGTCTGGCCGACTAGCAGTCAAGTACATTAGTGAACCGATCATGGATTGATATAATGTCTAATTAACAGGACTTCCCTCTAGATCCTCAGTCAACAACAACCGCTCTGCAATTGCGGAGCCTCTTTGCTTTGAATCTATCATGCTGAACTTTGCAATAACGTCGTATACATATTTACTCTGATGAATCAAGATTCCTTGATTATTCTGACAAACTTGCAGGCCCAAAAACATTGTCATCTCTCCTAAAGAACTCATCTCAAACTTCCTCTTCATGACCTCTTCAAACTCCTTACAAAGCACATCATTTGTGGATTCGAAGATGATGTCATCAACGTATATTTGAACTAGGATGATGTCCTTGTCAACACGTTTAATGAACAACGTTTGATCGATTGTCCTTCGAGTATACCCATGAGCGAGTAAATGTTCTGTTAGGGTAGCATACCATCCACGAGGTGCTTGGTGCAAACTATACAGAGCCTTGTCTAGCTTGTAGGCATAACCTTCTTTCTCTTGATCAACAAATCCCGGGGGTTGAGCAACATATATCTCCTCCTTGACCTTCCTATAAAGAAATGTCGTCTTTACATCCATTTGATAGACTGTAAAGCCCATAAAGGATGCATATGCTAGGAAAGTACGGATGGCTTCAAGACGCACTACTGGAGCATATACTTCATCGTAATCTAAACCCTTGACCTGACTGAAGCCTTGGACTACTAATCTAGACTTGTTCCTTATGATTATTCCAGAATTATCTTGCTTGTTACGAAACACCCATCGTGTGCCAAGAGCTCGTTTTCCTTGAGGCAGTTTTTCAAGCTTCAATACTCCAAGCCTTTCAAACAGATTAAGCTCTTCATGCATTGCATCAACCTATCCAGGTTCCTGCAAAGCAACATTAATGTTTTTAGGATCAACCTGTGATATGAAGCAAGAGTATAAGCATGAATTGATGTCTTCCCAATTTGCTGTGGGTCTGAACATCAGTAGATACTGGGCCAATGACATTCGTGATTGGGTGACTTTCTGAATACGCTGTGGAATTGCAGTGACAGGGACTTGCAGGTGCGGTTTCAAATTTGAAAAGCTTCTTGATGCTATTCCGAATGGCTCCCCCTCATTTTGTGCAGCGATGTTGATCATGCGAGGATCTACAGTGCAATCTGATGGAATTGCTTCTTGAAACAGAGAAGATTCTTGAACGTTTGACGGTCCAGCGGAGGCTTCAGTGTTGCTAGCTTCACCATCAGGGATTGCTGCCGAGGGTTCAGGAGTCGGCTCCTGAGTAGTGGAGGAGTGACGTTGTGCTGTAGTATCCTTGTGAAATCTCGGCGGATCCACAGTGAGTCTCTTGATCATATTTTGCAAGGGCACATCCTCATCTTCGTCTTCGAAGGGAATAGGCATCGCTGCAGTTGAGACTCCTGCATCAACAATTTCATCAGACAAAATAGGAAACGATTTAAAAAAGGAGGAATAATTATATAGCGAATCAGGTCCAATGCGAGCATCTTTTGGATTTTCTTCCCGCCAATCCAAATGATATGCTTCCACAATCTGCTTCTTGACCTTGTTGTACACACGATAAGAAGTATTCTTAGTGTATCCAATGAAATAACATGGATCTCCTCGAGCTTCAAAATTTCCTCTGGAATCCATGAGAAGAAGTACACACGGACAACCAAAAGTACGAAAGTGTTGCACCGAGGGTTTTTGACCTTCCACTATCTCATAAGAAGTTTTCATGTGACGTTTGTTGATCAAGGCATGATTCTGAATGTAGCAAGTCGTGTTCACTATTTCTGCCCAGAATATTAGTGGAAGACCCAAGTCTATTAGCATTGTGCGAGTATGATTGCGTCTTTCTGCAACTCCATTCTGTTGAGGAGATCATGTTGTACTGTATTGACGGTCGATGCCTTTTAGGGCACGAAATTTATTCAGCTTGGCATTCTTGAATTCTCTCCCTTTGTCACAGCGGATAATCTTTACACGTTCATTTGCTTGATTCTCCATGAGTATTACAAATTTCTTGATTAAATCAATTGTCTCACTTTTCTGCTCTAAGAAGAATACCCAGGTGAAACGAGAAAAATCATCTGTGATGACCAAACAATAAGCCTTTCCTCCGATACTGAGTACAGTGATCGGGCCAAATAAATCCATACGCAGTAGTTCCAAAACCTTTGAAGTGGTGTGAATAGGTTTGGACTTATGAGGCCTTCGATGGTGCTTTCCTCGAGTGCACGCTTCATATTTCTCTATTTGCATGAAATCCTTGATTAGCAAGTTCCTGACAAGACCTTCTTTTGCTAATCGATTCAAATTTTTCATGTTCAAGTGTCCCAACCGACGGTGCCACAGCATAGCATCATGCTCAACAATTTCTGAAAACTAACAAGTAACTTGATCAGTGGATGCTTTGTTCATATCAATCACATAAGCATTTCCTCTTCGTTCAGCTTCAATCAGAAACTAGTCTTCAGGTATGATAATTCCTGGTTTCAAAATAACGCAGCCACTCATGGTGAAGAGAACTTCCATTCCTTTGTCGCACATCTGTGATATGCTCAGTAGACTGTGCTTTAGCTCAGGGACATAGTTAACGTCTGAAAAGGTAAGGACGCCATTTTTTACTGTGCCTTTCATGGTGATTCTCCCTGATTATCCACCAGGGAAGTTGACACATCCTCCGTCGAATATTTTGATATCATTCAACTGGGATATGTCTCCGGTCATGTGTCTACAATAACCACTATCAATAAACCAGAGTCTAAAGATAGCCATCCATAGTCGTTTCGTCTCGGAGAGTGATTTTGGTTCCTCGGTCATCACCATCAAGCACTGATGAACCCTTTCCACAACAGTAGTTTTGGACAGCTTCATTGGTTCCACTTGAGCAACTGCATCAACCCAATTGAATCCATTCTGCTCCTGTGCGATCAATGCCCTTCCAGCTCTAGAGTTTCCCTTTCCAGTTGAAGTCGAAGTCTCAACAGGCGTGACAGGAACCATATACCTTTCATTGTTCCTTGCTGCAGCTGCTTGAGTAGCTTCATATCCTGCTGGTGCCTTCTTGTAATCCCTAGCAAAGTGTCCTGGTTCATAACACCTGTAGCACCTCAGCCCGTCTCTCAGCACTCTAGGACGAGCATTCATAGGACGATGCCCATATCTCTTAGCAAACTTTTCTGCCTTAAACGCTGACAAAGCCATATTCCAAGCCACGTCCAGTTCATCCAAGTCTTCTTCCACAACTTGATTCACATATGGTGTTATCTTACCTGAGGGCAAGAGATCACCAGCTAAAAAGGCTTTGAAACTGGAGATCATAGAAGCTGCGAGAGCAAGTTTTTCTTCATTTTGTTTAGTCAAGAAAGCTATGTGTTCCACCGAAGGTGATGATGGGGTATTTTGAGGTGTAGACTGGGTGGTCGAACCAAAAGCAGCATTAGCATGTTGTAGCTGAGGCTGAGATTGCGGTTGCATATTTGTGGTGTTGACAGCAGGAGCTTGAGAAGTAGGAAGAGATATTCCATACACGTAGTTGGTTTTTGGTGCAGCAACAGGACTGAAAACAATGTTTGGGTTGTGATTCATAACTCCATGAACAGAAAACCAGATTTGGATGAGCATGAGACATCAACGCTGCATTGTTGGGGCTAGTCATTCCAGCAACCATTAGTGAGTTCTTGTGATTCATTTCTCTCTGCTGATTTTCGATCTCACAAGACATGATAAAAGCAATCAGTTCCGTAAGTGTCATTTCATTCAGCTCCTTAGTACGCTTGATCATAGAAACCTCGGCATCCCATCCTTTAGGTAGAGAGTTAAGCAGTTGACGATTCATTCCACTGTTTGAAATGTTTATTCCAGCACTCACCATCTGTGACACGAGTTTGACCAACCTCCTAATCTGATTCTGAACAGTTTCCCCCATAGATGTGATTAAATGAACTGAACTGTTGGTTCATCATGTTGACTATTCTAGCTTTCATGTTAGCGTTTCCTTCAAACAAGTGTGTCAGTTGATCCCAAATTTCCTTTGCATTTTTGCAGTTTCGAACTCCAATTGAAATGTCTGGACTAATAGCCATTGAGAGAGTTCCATAAGCAGCTTCATCCTCAGAAACAACCTTTTTGTCTTCCTTAGTATAAATGCCTTCGGGTTTCTGAATCTGGGTCTAAGGGTCATCTTCAGTAGAGTACATGATAGTGTGTGGTCCATTTTTGATGCTTCTCCAAACATGAGGTTCCTTCGCCTTACAGTATTGCTCAAACCTAAACTTCCACTCATAGTAGTCGTCCCCGTATAAAAACCTTGGAAATTTGGTAGACGTGCCAATAACTTGGTCAAGTTCTTGATGGAAAGCCAAAGACTGAGTCTGAATGGCAGCAACGGTAGCATTCATGAGATCAGCTACATTCACAACGCCGTTCATAATACCGGTTGGGTTCAACATGATGTTTGTTTAATCTGAACAGTAGTCCGAGATGAAGAGTCCGAAATGGTGAGTCCGAGATGAATACTGATCCGAGATGAAAGAGTCCGAGATGAACAGTAATCCGAGATGGGTTCTATCCGAGATGATATGAGTCCGAGATGAAGTACAAGACAATCTTCAAGTACAATGATCCGAGATGATTAAACACTATCCGGAATACGATAAACTTTATCCGTGATCTGATGATGATGATCCGAGATGGCTTGATGATGATCCGAGATGGGATGATGATGATCCGAGATGGGACGATGATGATCCGAGATGGCTTGAAGATGATTCGAGATCAGACAATCTTCAAGTCCGAGATAACTAATGATGATTCGAGATGATCCGGGATGCTATGAAGGCAGTCCGAGATCAGATGAAGGTCGTCCAAAATGAGCAGAAACAGTCCAGAAACTACAGAAAGCCAGAACAGTAACAGAATGCCAGAAAAGTAACAGCAACCAGAACATGCAGAATCGCGATATCAGATCCGAACCTGGAAATCAGGTTCGCAAGGCTCTGATGCCAATTGTAAGTCTCGAACCCGAGATCACAATGATATCGCACTAACTTGTAAGGAGGCGAATCACACAAACAAGTTATGAAAGAAACAAAAGAGATGAAAATAAAGGTTCTTTGATTCAATGATTGCTTGAACTTGCATACAAAGGTGTTTGTCTAATACAAGTAAGCTAATTAACCAACCATGCTCCTAATGACATTAACCCCTATGGCCCACTAATTCACTATGCTACTTATCCATAAACCTTCAAAGGCCAAACAAAACCTGGTGCGAGATTCCGGACCATACCGCTTAAAGTATCATGACTTATTTATGAACTAAAAATAAAGCACTTAAATCACCTTAATGGCACATCATATTTCTTCACAGTTGCTGTAGGGAAAATATACGAAAATGTTGAGATGCAAGATAGATTTTGAGGGTATATCTAAAGTCAAGGGTAAATCCCAATTTTATAGTTGAGTTTTACAATTATATTACATATGGTCTTCTCTGATTATACAAAATTCTATGACTCATTCTCTATTTCCAGTCTTACCTCTTTACCACCACATTTCAACTTTCAACAATTAACCAATCAGAATTTTAAGACATTGTATTAGTTTCTATTCCAATTATATTATTTACATAAAGTATATTTATAGTTTGTTTACCGAGGTTTATTTAACGATTATCTTTATTAAATAATTTTATTAGTTTCTTTTAGCAATATAAATTTGTATAAGATTTTTTATACACATGAATGGACATAAAGTGTCTAGAGTTTACAAGTTTATATCATAAACCCAATGTAACATAGCTGATCAGTTAAAATCATATGCACACAACGTGTTTGATAAAATGTTTGTGTGAGATAAAGCCTTTCAAGATGGGTTATCAGTAGCCTGGTTTGATAATATGCTTCTTAATCAGCGGCCTAGTTTAGTAACTGTTGAAACACGGAATCACCGTCGGGATGATTGGACCGCTTTCTCTTTCTCTGAAAGGATGAAGAATCACACCTTGTTCTTCCTCTTGAACCTAGACCTGCAATGGAGAAGAGAGAAACATGGGGATGTAGAGATGGCCGGTAAGAGAAGAATCTCTTATTACCAGCAACAAAAGTGTGGCGGCTCCGTATCTTGTGCCCTAATAATAAGGTGAACACCTCTTTATATAGGAGATATGGGCCTCCCCTAAACTACAACGCGCTAGGCTTCGCGGGTTAGTACGCAATAATAATTAATATTATAATAAAAGGCGATGAGTAACGGATATGTCCGGTCGTTCGGGTTGGGTCTAATACCATACCCCATCATGTCCAACAGTCTAGTACTAGTACTGCTCCCGCGTGCAAGCGTGGGAGCAGTCTTAGACTTTTAAGGAGTACTCAAAAGTAAAGATTGAGTTTTAGGCTTACCTGTCGCCCAGGTGTGGGAAAGTTGTTGGCCACGCTTGTTGCGTCTGTCTTCAGCTGTGAGTAGTGACGCGGGCGGTTATATACATCTATTTACAATATGTTCACGCGCCCGACGAAATGTGTTTTATATTTATAAAAATGGTTTATACCTTAACATTAAAACACACACAACAAAGGACAAGTGTATCCCGTTATATATGTAGCAAAGTATTGGTAAGAGCCAGATATCGATCCATGGAACACGGGCGTTATAATGTACTAAATCTTTGTCATTAGATTACTAGATATAAGAAAAGGTGAAGGGTTGTTTAACTAAGTTATCTAAATTACATCTAAAACATAAATATACTACTATCTTGTTTCATAAACAACCTAAACATGTTATCTATCATATATGTCACAAAAGCACTTAATCAATTTTCCAATTTCGAGACAGCGAGTTACCGGGACTGGATTTCTAGCATTATGATTCTTCGGAAAGTTAACGCGATGGTCACACGTTAACCACCTAAAATCGTTCATTAGCGAGCTATTGATATTTATTCATGCGAACCTTTAAAGATAGGTTATTTACCGGGTCTGGATTCCTAACCTCACTTATCAAAGAAAGCAATACGGATGGTCACAATAGAGCCATGAGGATAAGCAATTATGTAGATCATATAACAAACAATTTCACCTTTACATGTCTTAAACATAAATCTACCATGTCAGCAATTTCAGACCAAAACTACTAAACAAGGATCATAAACCGCATCTAAGAACATGTAATCAACACCATATAATTCGTTAGAACCCTTACGTATAAGAAAGTATTCCTAATCACAATAAGATATATCTTGTATAAAACCAATACCCTGGTCTGGTTTCATGGTGTAAACAAAGTCTACAAATAAGTGATTAATCAAGAAATAGTTACCATCCCACTAACCACAGATTCATTATCCAAAATAATCAAACATAATCAGGAACTCAACATCAATGAAACGTTCGTTATATAATCATGAAGATTCGACAAGAAAAAGTACTTAAGTTTCATATAAACAAGATTACAACATAAAGTTCATTCAAGAAACAAGTTTATAACTATTATTACATTAACTACATTAAACATAAACTAACATCAGCTCATAACTTGCAAAATGATCAGAATACATGTTTTAAGAACAAGGAATCGAACCATAAACAAGCAAGCAATTGATGGGTTGGATCGGTTATGCTTCCATTCGGTCTTTAAGCTTCAAAGTGTTCTGATCAGGACTGCTTCAGAACCCAGAAATCGCCCAGAAACATGGAGAAAAACCCAACATTTGAACCAGTAGCGAATGCTGCTATTTATAGGCGATTTCAAGATTGGCACGGCCGTGCGGATTTGGCACGGTCGTGCGGTCAGATGTTGTCGGGTGACGTCAGTTTCAGCGATCCCGAGTCAGCCAAGTGGACTAGTGGACAAGCTGCTTGGGTCAGCAGATCGGCACGGTAGTGCCGTTGGTGGCACGGTAGTGCCACTCCTCAGAGATGTTGGTCAGAAGGCTTGATTTGGCAATGGCATGGTAGTGCCGCGGGTGGCACGGTAGTGCGGCCCGAGAAACAGTTGGCACTCCTGGTTGCACTAGCAATGCTTCCGAGATCGTAGCAGCGGCACGGTACTGCCGCCGCACCTGGCAGTCCATCAGATTTTTGCCATTTTCATCAGAAATGCATCAGATTTTGTCCGTTTTCACAAGATTTATCCATTATACTCTGTTTAAGACCTGAAAATATAAAAGTACCGATTTTGGTACCTAACCGTCGTGTTTTCGGTCAAAAATTCTTAAAACGGAAGTGTTTTGGGGTATAAAAACATTTATAATTTAACGTATATCAAATATCCCCACACTTGAACTTTGCTTGTCCTCAAGCAAACTTAAAATAAAATACGGAATCAAATTTGAATATTTACAAAGTTACTAATTTGTTTGGTGGTCAAATTGGTTTTCAAAAAGTCATCATCAAAGATTTAAAATAAACAAGCTTTGTTAGATGTATGAAAGGATAATTATAAAGCAATAATTCAACTTTCGAATGACTTTAGCATGCGAATCCTTATATTTCTCACAATGTTCACACACACTCGGTTATTTTTCTGAATCATACATATAATGTGTATGTTAAACACTCGATGCCTAGTTAATGAATCATGCAATATCATAAGCTTGTCAAAAGATCTAATCTTCACCAATTAATATGAGAAAAACATAAATCAAGAGGTCTTTGATGGGTTGTAATGATAGGCTAAGGTTAAGGGTATGGAATGGGTATTTGAAAGTAGCAAGAAAGGTTAAAACTTTGGCTATAAACTTGGTGCTTTATTTTCTATTACTCTGAACACGTTGCTAAGCTACTTGAGTAGGTCTTCAGAGTTTATTCTTTTTGTGTGCCAACTTTCTATTTTTCATTCTTGATAGTCTTTCCTTAGTTTCCCTAGAGAGTTTTGACAAACGGTTTTTTTTTTTTTTTTTTTTTTTTTGAAGCTTCTATCTTATGGCAAAATTTTTAACAAAAATAAAGGTGAATAAGAAAAGGTTATTTTTGGGTAAGTAGGTTTAACATTTGGGGATGAAAAATACGGAAAACAGGCTCAACATGGCGAACTAATGGATAGTGTTGGGTGCGGGATATAAACAAAGAAAAAGGCTAACAAAGGGGTTATCCTAATTACCTCTATCATTTCTATGTAATTTCACATATTCATGGTTTTGAAAAGTATACAAGTGACAAGTTCTAATTCACATAAGACATCCGGCTCACTCATTTTTTCGAAAAAACAAAGAAGCATTGAAGAAAGCAGTAAAGGCTCAAAAATATGCTCACGTAAACGGAAGTAATGGGTATAAATATAAATATAAACATGCTAGTCTTTCTTTTGTTTCGTCATGCTTTTAGTTATCTTTTTTCAAAAATCGATTTGGCTTGTCAGTTTTGATCAAATCTGATGCTTTCTAAAGAACACAACTGGCCGTTTTTGTATTTTTTTAAAGTTTTTTTTTATAAATATATACAAAAACGAGGACACTCAAGGACAAACAAAGTTAACCTTAGCCCCTCCCCACACTTGAACTTCACATTGTCTCCAATGTGAAACACGTATTAGTTAAGCGATTATGAAGAGCTAAACTAATAATGTGAAAAAGGATAGAGGTACTCCCTCAGAGTTGGAGTAGACTTGTATGAAATAGATTTTGAATATAAGTCTTCTCAACTCTGTGTGCATTCCTTACAAACCTGCCAAGTACGTCACTTAACTAAAACATCAAACATTACTATTGATCAAACCGTTAGATGAGTAAAACCAAATCCATTATTAAACAAAAATAAACACACACTAAAAACAAGTAAGGAATCATACCCTGATTGAAGATTTGAGTTAAATTCTTGCAAAAATTGGTTGTTTTTAGGAGTAGGAGAGCCAAGAACGGGTGTGCAGCCAGAGTTAGTAATTTTGAAGGTTTTTTTTTTTGCAGAAAAGTCGTTTTTATACCCTAAAAAATTATTGTTGCTAAAAAGTCGTACATGGACGTGCGCATCAACCTGTGTACAGTGGTTCGCAACGTTGTGCCGCTGTGCACGGTAGTTCAATCGGTTCACACGGTATTGCGTGTCCGACGACCACCTTATGCACGTTGTTCTTGGTCAGATGTGATTATGAAGTGCACAGTCGTGCGGATCAGGTGCACGGCCGTGTATCATCTGTACATTCTGCAGACAGCAGTAACATAATGCTCTTCAACTCCTTTTTCTCAATAAATTTTACCATTTATGCAAGGTTTTACATGTTTTAACTTTAAACTAACTTCAAAACTTCCTAAGACATGAATCAATCTTGTTCAATCCTACTAAAAACAGGAAAAGTTAACGAATAAGCAAATAAATGCGATAAATTTAATATTTACAGAAAATACCCTTAGCGTGTAAAAACACGCTCGCTAAATTTGTCAGCGAGTCGATAGCTAGACTCCTTCTCCCCCACACTTATTACGCGTGCGGGGCATTGACACGCCCTTTCGGATTTGGCTCCGTGTTACCTGGAAGACCACCCGGGGGTTTCTCAGACAACATTTTAGCCAACTGTCCAACCTGATTCTCAATGGTCTGTACAGAAGCTTTCTGACTCCGCATCTCTCCTTCTTGGGCCATGAATCGTTCCTCGTGTTGTTGGTAGCGGTTCACAGCTATCTGATTAGCACAATTGAAGTTTCCTAATAGTTGTGCCATCATCTCCTCTAGCTTAGAGTTACTCTGAGAGGCGTGAGGCTGGGAACTGTTCCCGGAGCCTTGATGATGGTAATGTGGCTGGAAGGACTGACCCTGAGCTTGGTAAGGTTGTCCCTGGGCTGCTGTGGCGCGGGAGCACGCTGAGCGTATCCGAGTGGGTTTTGGTTTCCAAAACCAGATTTCCACCCAAAGTTTGGATGATTCTTCCACCCTGGATTGTACGTGCTGCTGTAGGGGTTATTTTGAGGCCTGATTTGATTGCCCAGATAGTCCACCTCTTTGTGGCCTGTAAACATAACACCCTGCTCACAAGTACCTGGCTCGTGTGACACTCCACACTGCTCACATGATGATTGTACCTTCGAAACGTTCTGAGCTTGATCAAACCTTGCTGCCAAAGCTCTGATCTGCGCTGCAAGAGCCGTATATGTATCCACTTGATGAACTCCAGGAATAGATAATGCTTTACTTCGTACTCCACTGTGACGAGAACTCGACTTTAAGGTAGCTTTCTCTATAATTGTGTAGGCTTCTGTTGGTGTTTTTGTTCCGAGATCGCCTCTGCATATACGTCTATGCGTTCTTGTGAGTCGTAGTTAAGTCCTTGGTAGAAGTTCAACACAAGTTGTCTTTTGGACAACCCATGATGTGGTACATCGATTAGAAGATCTTTGAACCTCTCCCAAGCTGCGTGTAGAGATTCTACTTTGTCCTGTCTGAATGTCATGATACGGTTCTTTAGCTTAGCTGTCTTTTCCGGAAGGAAGTATTTTTGCATAAAAAGATCTGCCATCTCATTCCAAGTCGTGATGGACCCTGATGGAAGTGACAAAAGCCAAGATCGGGCTTTGTCTCGCAAAGAGAATGGAAAGAGCCGCAAACGGATTGCGTCTTCAGAAACGTCTCGAATTTAGAAAGTCGAGCACACTTCGAGAAATGAAGCGATGTGCCGGCCTGGATCTTCGTGATCCTTCCCATCAAACTGCACAGAGTTTTGTAACATGTTAATTATACTAGATTTGATTTCAAAACTCGGTGTTGCTATCATAGGTCGGGCGATGCTCGGTAGCAAGCCCTCTCCTCCTGGACGGCCGGTCTCATTCAGAGGCTAGTCGTCTTCTGCCATAATGCTTCCTGTGTCGTCCTCTGAACTCTCGCTATCAGAAAGAATCACTGGTTCGTCGATTGCGGCCGCAATCCTTTGTGCAACAACGAGCGATCTTTCGCGAAGCCGCCGACTTCTTCTTAAGTTATTTTCTGGTTCGTTAGCTAGCTCAGCGTTAGCGGGTGCAGGGGGCGTAGACATTAGCCTGCACATAAAAAGGAAGGCATTATACAGAAAAAAGAACATAATAATAATATAAGAAATAAGTATACATAATATACATATATATACAAGATATTAAACAAATCTATTTAAATATTTACTGAATTATTTACTTATTTACACCCGATAACTGTTTTTGTTTATTTACCATAATTTCTGATGAAAATTATCAGAAATCTGAGGAAACTTCGTTTTTTTTATATATCAGAAAATCTGATAAGATTTGATAAAAATCTGATGAAAATTTTCTTTCCATCAGAATTTCAGATAAATCCATCAGAATTACCAGAAAATATCTGGTAAATTCATCAGAAATGTAAATTATTGCACCAGAAAGTCTAACGGGTTTATCAGAATCCATCAGAAAACCTGCAGAAAATCTGATGATGTTATCATAAAGTTATATTTTATTTTCTTAGAGTGAATAAATAAACAATTGAGTACAAATAAATGAATGAAACAACAGTTAACTAAATAAACAAATGAACAAGAATGAATTAATGTAACTGAAATAAATGAATGAATGAAATAAATGAATGAAATAAATAAATAAATAAATAAATATATAAGTATATAAGCGGTTTGATTCCGAACACAGGCATAAATATAAATATAAACAGAAATGAAATGACTGAATTGAAATAAATAAAATACTGAAATAACTGTACTGGAATGAAATAGATAAATAAATGAATGAAGTACAGAAATGAAATGACTGAATTAAAATAAATGAAATACTGAATTAGAAATACTGAAATGGAATAAATAAATGAATGATGTACAGAAATGAAATTACAGAAATTAAAAATAAATGAATAAATAAATGCCAGTAAATGGTTAAATTCCGAACACATAACTGAATTAAATAAAATGAAATACATGTTAGCCGAATAATAAAATAAAAAGTTGATATGTTAGTGAGTTAGCGGTTAGTAAGTTAGTATAGTTAGTAGTTAATTGGTTAGTAAAACAGAAAAGAAAAGTTAGTCAAAAGTTAGTCCTAGTGGGCGCACCAGGCTACGTATTTACAGGTCAGTAAATTAAAGGAAACAAAAGTTAGTTAAACAGTTAAGTAAAAGAAAATAAATACAAAAATTTACAGATATTAACAGTTATTGACTGTTTGTACATCGGTAAAATAATGACTCGGATTGTTCCATTAATTTCGCCGTAGTCCCCAGCAATGGCGCCAAAAACTTGACGCGGGCGGTTATATACATCTATTTACAGTATGTTCACGCGCCCGACGAAATGTGTTTTATATTTATAAAAATGGTTTATACCTTAACATTAAAACACACACAACAAAGGATAAGTGTATCCCGTTATATATGTAGCAAAGTATTGGTAAGGGCCAGATATCGATCCATGGAACACGGGCGTTATAATGTACTAAATCTTTGTCATTAGATTACCAGATATAAGAAAAGGTGAAGGGTTACTATCTTGTTTCATAAAAAACCTAAACATGTTATCTATCATATATGTCACAAAAGCACTTAATCAATGTTCCAATTTCGAGACAGCTAGTTACCGGGTCTGGATTTCTAGCATTATGATTCTTCGGAAAGTTAACGCGATGGTCACACGTTAACCACCTAAAATCATTCATTAGTGAGCTATTGATATTTATTCATGCGAACCTTTAAAGATAGGTTATTTACCGGGTCTGGATTCCTAACCTCATTTATCAAAGAAAGCAATACCGATGGTCACAACACAACCACGAGGATAAGCAATTATGTAGATCATATAACAACCAATTTCACCTTTACATGTCTTAAACATAAATCTACCATGTCAGCAATTTCAGACCAAAACTACTAAACAAGGATCATAAACCGCATCTAAGAACATGTAATCAACACCATATAATTCGTTAGAACCCTTACGTGTAAGAAAGTATTCCTAATCACAATAAGATATATCTTGTATAAAACCAATACCCTGGTCTGGTTTCATGGTGTAAACAAAGTCTACAAATAAGTGATTAATCAAGAAATAGTTACCATCCCACTAACCACAGATTCATTATCCAAAATAATCAAACATAATGAGGACCTCAACATCAATGAAACGTTCGTTATATAATCATGAAGATTCGACAAGAAAAAGTACTTAAGTTTCATATAAACAAGATTACAACATAAAGTTCATTCAAGAAACAAGTTTATAACTATTCTTATATTAACTACATTAAACATAAACTAACATCAGCTCATAACTTGCAAAATGATCAGAATACATGTTTTAGGAACAAGGAATCGAACCATAAACAAGCAAGGAATTGATAGGTTGGATCGGTTATGATTCCATTCGGTCTTTAAGCTTCAAAGTGGTCTGATCAGGACTGCTTAAGAACCCAGAAATCGCCCAGAAACATGGAGAAAAACCCAACCTTTGAACCAGTAGCGAATGCTGCTATTTATAGGCGATTTCAAGATTGGCACGGCCGTGCGGATTTGGCACGGTCGTGCGATCAGATGTTGTCGGGTGACGTCAGTTTCAGCGATCCCGAGTCAGCCAAGTGGACTAGTGGACAAGTTGCTTGGGTCAGCAGATCGGCACGGTAGTGCCGTTGGTGGCACGGTAGTGCCACTCCTCAGAGATGTTGGTCAGAAGGCTTGATTTGGCAATGGCATGGTAGTGCCACGGGTGGCACGGTAGTGCGGCCCGAGAAACAGTTGGCACTCCTGGTTGCACTAGCAGTGCTTCCGAGATCGTAGCAGCGGCACGGTAGTGCCGCCGGTGGCACGGTCGTGCCACACCTAGTAGTCCATCAAATTTTTGCCATTTTCATCAGAAATGGATTAGATTTTATCCGTTTTCACCAGATTTTTCCATTATACTCTGTTTAAGACCTGAAAATATAAAAGTACCGATTTTGGTACCTAACCGTCGTGTTTTCGGTCAAAAATGCTTAAAACAAAAGTGTTTTGGGGTATAAAAACATGTATAATTTAACGTATATCAGTAGAGATAATGGAGTAGTGAATATCCTACGATTGTTCATCGTGGAAATTGGTTGGGCAAACTTGGTGCACTCTGATTGGTTGTAGGCAGTTGACATTTGTATTGGGGCATTACCATGAGCTTGTCCAGGTTGTGCATACGTGGTTAGGTCACATGCATGAGTCTTGGAGCAGGCTGAGTTTTGGCGGTTAAGGGGCTGTTTGTTTACCTCTTAATGAGGCTCTTAATGGTTCAGACCTCTTACTGGTTCAGCACTTAATGGTTCAGACTGTTTGTTTCACGAGCACATGTCTAAATGGTTCAGACATTTACCTTGAATGGTTAAGATTTATAAAGAGTCTGAATGGCTAAGACCTCTAATCTGAATTGGTCAGACAGTTGCCTCTGATCGGCTAAGCATTATACAGGCTCTTAATGGTTCAGACATCTTATTGGTTCAGCACTTAATGGTTCAGACCACTTACTGGTTCGGCACTTAACCATTCAGATGTTGCTAAACAGCCCCTAAGTGTGGCTAGGGTCCAACGTGCGTATGACTTATGCAGCATTTGGGACCATAGCCCTTCAGGTCCCACAGTCCAGTGTTGCTCTCATGCGTGAATGGCAAGTGGGTGGAATTCTAGACTAGATGAGTGTCTTCACTTCGGATGATTTTCGAGTGTGCGTCTCTCAAGCCTTGAGGAAAATGTATACCTGGTGTTTAAATCTTTTTAAACTGTTGTCTACAGTATTTGCACGTGTTAATCCACTTTGTACAGGTTATCGCGAATGAGAATTGGCATAAAGTCATGTCAAGGTAATGATGTGGAAGCCAATGTGTTTTTGCATATACTCAAAGTGGTGCGTGCATTTCTAGTGCAGTTTATATTTTGTAAGCGTGTTCGTAAGTAACTAAGAATGCACGCGCGGGCGACTTACGCGTTCGTATGTAAAGCAGAATACGCGCATGGGCGTCATACGTTCTTGAAGTAAAGGAGCATACACACGTGTGGGCGACTTACGTACTCATAAGTAGAGCACCAGACTCGCAATGAGACTGAGATGCTCGTATGTATAGGAGCATGCGCGAGTGGCGACTTACGTGCTCGTATGTAGAGCAGCAGGCTCGCACGAAGACTGAGATGCTCGTATGTAAAGGAGCATACACGTATGGCGACTTACGTGAACGTAAGTAAGGGAACATGCGCGCATGGTGACTTTCGAGCTCGTATGTAGAGCAGTAGGCTCGCAAGGAGACTGGTGTGCTCATATGTAGAGCAGCAGGCTAGCATGTAGGCTGGCGTGCTCATATGTCAAGCTTTTCCTACCGTTTCATTGCTGAATGCGTATATGAACGTAGTCTTTTGACCCGGCACCAGAATCCTCAGCATTACTTTCAGCAAATGGGACATAAGCAGAAGACATCTGGAGGTTAAGTTCAAACATGTAAATAAGCTGGTAAAGTGAAACGGTGACCAGTGATCGAATAATCGTCTGCTTAGATTTAACCATTCTTTTTGGGTTTCTTGCATCTTGCTCTTGTGTTCTTCGTTCAAAACCCTAATCGCCAGGATGATTGGACCGCTTTCTCTGAGAGGATGAAGAATCACACCTTGTTCTTCCCCTTGAACCTAGATCTGCAATGAAGAATAGAGAAACATGGGGATGTAGAGATGGCCGGTAAGAGAAGAATCTCTTATTTCCAGCAACAAAAGTGTGGCGGCTCCATATCTTGTGCCCTAATAATGAGGTGAACACCTCTTTATATAGGAGATATGGGCCTACCCTAACGTCAATGGTCAGACCCATTTAGGGGTTATCTCTACAAGCCCACAACCTAATGTAGTGTAAACTACAATGCACTAGGCTTCGCGGGTTAGTACGTAATAATAATAAATATTATAATAAAAGGCGATGAGTAACGGATATGTCCGGTCGTTCGGGTTGGGTCTAATACCATACCCCATCAGTAACCTATTTGATAAAATGCTTTTACATAGTAAAGCCTTATAGATTGGATACTGTTCCTTCAAGATGTTACATATGACACATACCTTATGTATCCTAATCCACAACCTGTTTTGGTCCACCCAAGATTTTTATATAGTTGTAATCAGCTACCTATTTTGATAAAAAAAGACCCACAACCTGATGCGCTTATTTAATAGATCCTTTTGTTACTTTTACGTTTATCACAAAACAATCTCTCTTTTTATTTTTATTTACATAGAATCAGTAAAGCTGTATAGACCTTGGTTTTAAAATGTACGAATTATGAATGATGCACTCGTTGCGCTAGTGAGAGCGCATTGCAACACTTGCGTTGTGTTTACATGATGCGATGATGTTGCGCCGATTTCGCATTATGCGCTCGTCGCATAATGCACTCTAATGCATGCAACATTATTTCTTTAAGGGGTTTTTTCAGATTTTAGAAATGGATTGGGTTTTTCAATAATTAATGTCTTAGTATGCTTGATTTGGACCGTTATGGTTCCTAAGCACTTTTTGTGGTTAGGTTACTATTTATATGCATTTCAGAATTAAGTTTCACCGAGTGTTGCTGAAGATATTGAAAGTGAGGCATCAGCTGTTGGTTCAGGCCCCTTGGATACTCACTATAAAACTCACAAAACAAAAGAAAGTGTTTTCTGCTTGAACTGTTTTTCATTGATTCCAGAATTTACATTATATAATAAACATACAAACTTGATCCTAAAGAAAAAGGAACTAAAACTACCTAGTGCTCACATGAATTTCCTAAAAGCCAGGAGAACAAAGCCACTAAGTTTGACTCATTAAATTACAATAAAGCATGTTATATAAAACAACTAAATAAGTGAATTGCAATCTCCTAGGGGTATGTTTGGCAAAACTAGCTGGTAGCTGGAAGCTGGTGGCTAGTGGCTGGAAGATGTAGCTTTTTAGATATTAAGGTGTTTGGCAAAGTAGTTAGAGCTTTTAGTAAAATGACCAAAATGGGCATGAATAAAAAACACATAATACTAAACGTAAACACACACACACACACACACACATATATATATATTGTAGGACCGTGTTTCGGGACCGAAACCGTGATTAGTGTGAGATCGGTTCAAGACGGGAGAGATTAGAGATGGATAAACAAACACTTCTTTGTATTAATCGGTAATAAACATTACAAATCGGCCCGGTTACTAGTAGGGACAACAACATGTATTAAAGTTCCATCTAGTGCCCCAACCGCTCCTTTAAAAACCCGTCGTAGTCTCTTGTTATGCCCCGGTATGTTTGGATTAGGATTGAAAGAAGTTGGTACTATCATTTCTTTGGCAAAAAGCATCATTTTATCCAAGACTTCATAAAAATATTTATGAATTGTTTGCTTTGAGTGTTGAAATCTACGCTTGATAACTACATATCGTTGATTATGACCGATTATCATCAAAAACATAGCCATCTTCTCCTCAACCGATACATGTTTACTATCCTCTAACGAATAATTTACTCTAAAATGTGCACATAGTCGGACAAATGATTCACGAGACATACGTAGAAGTTCAATGCATTGTTTGGGATTTCCTGTCAATAACTCTAACGTGTATTTATGTCCCGTCATACGCGAATCATTGTCTCGCACTCGTTTTAAACCTCTCTTCCAAAAAAACCGGACATACAAGTATATAAGAATAACGAGAAGTAATTTCTTATTATAATCCATTATGAACCTGTTTTAACAAGTATAAACAACCAAAAGCATAAGCATAAACCAAAGGATACAATCATAAACCAAAGGATACAACGTCAAACATAAAACCATACAATGTCTAAAACGTAAATCAAAAAGCATACAATGTCTCAAACATAAACAAAAGCAGTCAATGTCTCAAACATAAACCTAGCAATCGTGTTAAGCATATAAAGTCTTCACTACTTTATCAGGCCTAAACTTTTTGCCGTCATTCCGATCCACCATCTTAAGACCTCGGGAATTTCTGGCAATGCCATCCACGCCTCTCTCATGTCGGAGGACACCCCAAAAATGTGAAAAGCAGCTAAGAATATAGGATCTACCGGGTCTAACCCAACCAACTTTAATTTCTCAGAACACTCACGAACCGTTGGCCCTTCTTTGCCTTTAATCAAAACCTGTAGAGCCTTCTGCATATCACGTGCTAAATCATCATGGTTAATAGATGATTTTGATATTTTGGCCCTTTTGTTTGGATTAGGCTCGGAAGTGGGCTCAGAAGTGGGCTCTGGAGTAGGCTCAGAAGTGCCGGCATCATCTTGTGTGTCATGATAATGGGTGTCCATAATCATAAGCGATTGGACACGATGAGATCCAACCCCAGATGTTGTTTGGGCTGAGGTCCACTTGCAATTTCCAGTGGCAGTATTTCCATCAAACAACTCTGCACAAAGTTCTGGAAATGGCAATGGAACTGTCTTCAATGATGCAGCCTTTGGATGCCCCTAAACCCAAAGTAAAAAAATATTGTTATAAACTTTTTTTAAGATTATGTTTAAAACTTATATAAATGAACATACCTTCTTAAATTCTTCCAATTCCTCGTTCGTTAAGGTAAAAGTATTTGTTTGAGGGTTGTATATGTTGTCGGTTTTGTTTTTCAAATACACCCAACTTACGTATTTGGCTTTAAGATTATCATATGCATTCTTCATTTGTTTTTGAGTTAAATCCAAGCCAAACTTTTCCTTAAGAACTTTTCCTAATTTATTCCACGAGTCTTTATGCAAACTTAAGCCTTTTCTACCCACCGTGTTTATCTCTTCAATGCATGTCTCTAATAAGCATTTTAGATGGTCGTTTGACCATTGTTGTTTCTCTCCCATTTCTACTAATCAACAAAAAAAAAAAACAATTAACATACTAGGCGCGAATCATGTCAATCCATAACAAAAACAAAAACTCTAATCAAACAATTAACATACTAGTAAATTTGTGAGCAAAGATTCAAGCTTCGAAGATATACATATACAATTAAGCTTTCAATAAATTATTCTTCAAACATTTAACATACTAGCAAACATCATACCATATACTCATGAAAAGGCAAAAACAAAAAAAAAAAAAAAAAAAAACTAGATCAAACAAACCTACATAACATTCTGTTGACAAATTTCATATATAATTTCACTTCAAACCTATGACAGACAATTTTCATATATGACAATTTTCATATAGCAATTTTCATATAACACTTTCAATCGATAACACAAAAACCTAAGATAACTTCAAACCCACATAATAATTCACTTCAAAGTTGAAAGTTATAACACTTTCACTTCAAACATTACAAGATTGTACACAAACATTTCAAGACCTGTGTCACACCCCCAAAATCCACCTGCGGAGTATCACCGCTTGGGAGCGTGACTGACCAGGATCAAGCCACCAATCATACAGAACATTGTATAAAGTAAAAGTAAACACATTATAATCCAAACCATTTCCATATGAAGGGTGTTTCCAAAACATAAGTAAGTTAACATTGTTTAGCGGAAGCGTATTATTGTAAAACCCATAGCAAATAAGTATCAAACATCAAAAGTGTTTAACAAGGTGATCACGATCCAAGCCCCACAACGACCAGCTCCTCCGTGTGCAAGCTCCAAGTACCTAACGATCTGCAAGGCATGTAACAGAATGATCAACAAACTAGTTGAGCGAGTTCACAGAAAGTAAATGCGTAATAGTAAGTTCGTTTGTAACAGGTGGCTCTACTGGGCCGTAATAGTGATCAGTATAGGTATCCTGCACATCCGAGGATAGTGATCAGTATAAGTATCCTTCACAACCGAGGATAGTGATCAGTATAGGTATCCTTCACAACCGAGGATAGTGATCAGTATAAGTATCCTTCACAACCGAGGATAGTGATCAGTATAGGTATCCTTCACATCCGAGGATAGTAATATAGTAATCTAGTCATAGTGTCAGTAGTGTATCTATTCAACCTTATCCTTTCAATCCCATTCCCAACACCCCGGGAATCCCATGCCTTGGTAAGAGTGTGAACTCACCTTGGTTTGCTCGGTATGCTAGGTTATGCACTCACAAGTAATTAATCAAGTCCTATTGTATGCACGTATAACAAATCAGTTCATGTTCGAAATGATACGCATGCAAGTCGAGTGTCACACAAATACAAATGTAAACATTCATCATCTAGCATGGCATGTCAAATAATTCAAGTATACCTTCCATCCTTCGAAATATGTTATAACCCATTATCTTTCGAAGGATGTCTATAATCCTACAATATCTTTCGAATCCAGCCTTATCTTTCGACGCACATCCACCTTTCGGTTCATGTGTCATCTTTCGGTCAAACAGTTATCTTTCGGTCTCAACTATGTTTCGTATACTAACATCTTTTGGTCAAAGTTATCCTTCGGTCAACACTACTATGGTTCGAAGGTCAAGCATCTTTCGGTCACATCTATGTTTCGACAATAAGTATCTTTCGACAATAACTATGTTTCGAGTAGACAAGTATCTTTCGACACAATCAGTTACGTTTTCACAATCAGTTACGTTTTCACAGAAACAGAAACCCTAATCGTCTGCAGCCGTCATCATCATTAACAATCATCAGAATTCATTTAGCACATCTCATCACAACGCAATCATCCTGAAATCATTGTCTAGCATGAACCCTAGTTTAAACGTATCCCAAAACCGACTAACACACAATATCGACACTAACAAAAATAATGGCCAATTCCAGATTAACGGCACTCATAAATCAGTATTCAACCGTAACGAGTTTCACATAGAATCATATATATATATATCCGACAACAACAATCCTATGGGAAAATCTATATCCTCAATATCGTAACAAGAACCCTAATATTTAACATAAATTTCAGATTACATCAACAATCAAAACACACGACACGTGAGCACATACGCAGAGGAACGAACGATCAAATCAAATAGATTTACTAACCGAGATGAGGGTTTGGTCACGCAAAGGTTTCCGGTGGTTTCTGGTTTGCCGTCACAGTGAAATAGCTCTAGGGTTGAGAAAAATGACAGTCGACTACGTGCATTCACGTATAAATACGTATTACAGAAATGGGCCAAGCCCATCTGAAAGACTGGGCCGAAGGATCTGAATTCCAGTCGAAGGATATGTTTCGTGGCCGAAGGATGTCGAAGGATAAAGTCCTTGGTAGAAGGATATGTTTCGAGATCCTTCGAACCGAAAGTTGATCCTTCGAATCGAAGGATATGTTTCGAGATCCTTCGATCTGCATATCATGTTTCGATCTAGACTAAGTGTTTTAATAATATTTCTAATATTATATTCTACCACAGCAAGTAATCACATATATGCAACACGACAATACGTTTCATTAAAACACAACGCGTACAATTTCAAGTCCACAATCCAGACAACTAAACAGTCAAAGTCAACGCGCATTTAATGCGAAAGTGAAAGTCAGAAACTCGAGTTGTCACATTATCCCCAACTTAAAAGAAATTTCGTCCCGAAATTTGGTACGCACTCACTGAGGAAGCTAGGTAAGTTACATTGTTCACTGGTTTTCCTGGGGTGTCACATCATCCCCCCGTTGGTTTGGAATTTCGTCCCGAAATTCAGTAGTAGTAGCTTCAGCCTCAGAAGTGGATGCATTGGTTTCGAATAGCTGGGGGTACTTTTCTTTCATCTGGTCTTCGCGTTCCCAGGTATACTCTGGACCACGCTGGGAGTTCCAACGAACTCGAACAAGAGGGATTCTCTTGTGTTTGAGGACCTTAACATCCCGGTCCGTGATTTCAACTGGTTCCTCGACGAACTGCAACCGCCCGTCGATAGTGAGTTCCTTAAAAGGAACTATAAGGGTCTCATCTGATAGGCATTTCTTCAGATTCGACACGTGAAATACATTGTGAACTGCACCGAGTTCAGCTGGTAGGTTTAATCTGTAGGCTACTTTGCCAATCTTTTCTAAGATTTCGAATGGTCCGACGTACCGCGGATTCAGTTTGCCTCGTTTACCAAATCGAACCACACCCTTCCAGGGTGAAACTTTCAATAAAACCCGGTCCCCGACCTCAAATTCCAATGGCTTTCTACGCTTGTCCGCGTAGGCTTTCTGACGGTCGCGTGCTGCCGCCATGCGTTGTCGTATCTGTGTAATCTTTTCTGTGGCGTCCACTACAATATCTGGACCCGTAATCTGACTATCCCCCACCTCTGCCCAACAGAGAGGTGACCGGCATTTACGTCCGTACAATGCCTCGAATGGAGCGGCTTGAATGCTGGTATGGTAACTGTTATTGTACGAGAACTCCACCAAAGGGAGGTGCTTTTCCCAGCCGTTGCCGAAATCGATAACACACGCTCGAAGCATGTCTTCTAGAGTTTGAATAGTTCGTTCAGACTGCCCATCCGTCTGAGGATGATATGCTGTGCTCATGTCTAATCGTGAGCCGAAGGATTTGTGCATCGCTTGCCAAAGCTCTGACGTGAATCGTGCATCGCGATCCGAAATAATAGAGGTGGGCACTCCGTGCCTCGAAACAACTTCTTTAAGATAAACGTCTGCGAGAGTGGAGAACTTATCCGTTTCCTTGATCGGTAGGAAGTGTGCAGACTTGGTGAGTCGATCAACTATGACCCATATTGTATCGTTCCCACGCTGAGATCTAGGCAGACCGGTAACAAAATCCATGGAAATTTCTTCCCATTTCCATTGTGGTATCTTAGGCTGCTGAAGTAGACCAGCTGGTTTCTGATACTCAACCTTGACTCTCGCACAGGTTAAGCATTTTCCAACGTATGTAGCGATGTGAGCCTTCATACTAGGCCACCAATAAGTAGTGCTAATGTCGTGGTACATTTTATCCGACCCTGGATGTACCGAATAGCGAGACTTGTGGGCTTCATCCATTACAAGCTCGCGTAAACCGCCGTAAAGTGGGACCCAAATACGCCCCGTTACATAGTAGGCGCCGTCTTCCTTTTGTTCCATGCGTTGCCTTGAGCCGCGTAAGGCTTCAGCTTTGACGTTTTCGTGTTTCAGTGCTTCTAACTGAGCAGCTCGTATCTGTGCAGGAAGACTGGACTGAATAGTAAGCTGTAGCGCTCGCACGCGCTTAGGTAGAGTGTCTTTCCGACTGAGGGCATCAGCCACAACATTGGCCTTGCCTGGATGATACTTGATGGCGCATTCGTAGTCGTTTAGAAGTTCAACCCATCTCCGTTGACGCATATTCAAATCCTTTTGCTTAAGAATATGCTCGAGACTCCTGTGATCGGTGTAAATCGTGCACCTGGTACCGTACAGGTAGTGTCGCCATATCTTAAGCGCGAAAACAACAGCTCCCAGCTCTAAATCGTGCGTCGTGTAGTTCCGTTCATGAACCTTGAGTTGCCGCGAAGCGTAGGCTATCACTTTATCACGTTGCATCAACACACATCCAAGACCCTGGATGGATGCATCACAGTATACCACGAAGTCATCTGTGCCCTCTGGCAATGAAAGAATAGGTGCGCTGCAAAGCCTATCCTTTAAGTACTGAAAAGCGGTCTCTTGCGTATTACCCCATCTGTAAACGACACCTTTCTGTGTTAGCATAGTAAGTGGTTGCGCGATCTTTGAGAAGTCTTTAATAAATCGCCTGTAGTAACCCGCCAAACCCAAGAATTGGCGTATTTCTGTCGGTGTACGTGGTGCTGGCCAGTTTCTGATCGAATCAACCTTGGATGGATCAACATGAATCCCATCCTTGTTCACCACATGGCCTAAGAAGTGGACTTCACGAAGCCAGAAGTCGCATTTTGAAAACTTTGCGTACAATTGCTCTTTTCGAAGAAGTTCCAAGATAAGACGTAAGTGCTGCTCGTGCTCCTCCTGACTCTTGGAGTAAATCAGGATGTCGTCGATGAAAACAATGACGAACTTGTCGAGATAGGGTTTGCACACCCTGTTCATAAGATCCATAAATACTGCAGGCGCGTTTGTAAGCCCGAACGGCATAACCAAGAACTCGTAGTGACCGTAGCGAGTTCTGAAAGCGGTTTTGGAGACGTCCTCATCCCGGACTCTCAGCTGATGATATCCTGACCTTAAATCAATCTTGGAATAGTAACACGACCCTTGCAACTGGTCGAATAGGTCATCTATGCGCGGAAGAGGATAACGGTTCTTCACCGTCACCTTATTGAGTTCGCGGTAGTCGATGCACATCCTGAACGTACCGTCTTTCTTCTTCACAAATAACACTGGAGCTCCCCAAGGCGAAGAGCTTGGACGGATAAAGCCCTTTTCCAAAAGCTCTTGTAGCTGCTTCGACAGTTCTTCCAGTTCGGTTGGAGCTAAACGATACGGTGCGCGGGCTATTGGTGCTGCTCCAGGAGCTAACTCAATCTGAAACTCAACTTGACGATGAGGAGGTAAACCAGGTAAATCTTCAGGAAACACTTGAGGAAAATCACGCACAACTGGTATATCCTCCAGCTTCTTTTCCTTTGTTGATGCGTCAGTGACAAGTGCCAGAATGGCAGTATGTCCCTTTCGTAAACATTTCTGCGCCTTTAAGTAAGAGATGATGCCAACCACAGCACCACTCTTGTCACCTTGTACTTCGAGAGGTTCTTGACTGGAGCGAGGAATACGAATAACTTTTTCTTTGCATAAGATCTCCGCATGATGTTGGGATAACCAATCCATACCGATGACGACGTCGAAACTACCCAAAACTATGGGTATGAGATCAATCGGGAAAGTCTGACCCGCTAGAACAATACTACAACCCTTGACTATATGTGCGGCTTCTACACTTTTACCATTGGCTAGTTCTACGACGTGTTTGGTGTCTAGAGGTGTTGGTGTACGTTTTAATAATTTACTCATTTTCAAGGACATATAACTTGTATCAGCACCCGAATCAAACAAGACAGTAACATAAATATCGTCGAGAAGAAACTTACCCATAACCACATTGGGATCATTCACTGCATCTCCTCGACCCAACACAAAAGCACGACCACGAGCTTCATTGCCGTTGTTGTTGTTGTTTCCCCCGTTGTTGTTGTTACCATTACCCTGATTGTTGTTATGGTTGTTGTTGTTCTGGTTTCTGTTCAGCTGAGGGCAATGCCTTTTGAAGTGACCCTCTGCACCGCAATGAAAACACCCTTTGTTACCCTGCTGCTGATTCTGCTGTGCTTGAGGTTGCTGCTGATTCTGGTTTGCAGGTTGAGGGCTTCTACAATCTTTGGCCTCATGACCCGTCTTGAGGCATCTTTGACAACGAACCTGGTTACACTGGCCACGATGATGCTTGTTGCAGGTGTTACACTTTGGAAGATTTCCTCGATACCTTCCCTGTCTGTGGCTGCCTGAGGAGTGCTGACTTGGACTCTGGTAACTGTCTGTCTTTCGCTGTTGAGCTTGTGACTGCACTGAAGCTGATCCCTTGCTAGAATCCCCATCCCATTTTCTCTTACTTTCACTGGGAGTAGCAAGTGTAGTAGAAGCAGTAGCGGTAGCAGTAGCACTGATACGCTTAGGCAGTTTATTCTGATCCACTGCCTGATCGGTGATGCGGTGAGCGAGACGCTGGATTTCCTGAATGTTGTTGAGGTTAGCCGAGGTAACGTGGCTCTGTATTTCTGGTGCCAACCCTTTGAGATACAACTCAATACGCTTGTATGGAGGGTCCACCATAGTTGGACATAACACAGCCAACTCATTCGATCTCTTGGTGTAAGCTTCGATTTCCGAACCAACCATTTTCAAGTTATACAACTCATCCTCCAACTTGTGAATGTCTTCTCTAGTGCAGTATTCCCTCTTGATCAATTCTTTGAAATCATTCCAGGGTGTGGCGTTAGCAGCTGCCAACCCTAAGATCTGCACTTGTGCGTTCCACCAAGTGAGCGCAATCCCTTCAAGTGTGCCAGTGGCGAACTTCACCCTGCGAGCCTCAGGGCATTCACACATTTCGAAAACCGACTCGAGCTTTTCAAACCAGTGGAGGAGTCCAACTGCTCCCTCCGTGCCACTGAACGAGCTAGGACGACATTCCATGAAATTCTTGAAGGTGCACCCAGGCTGTTGCTGAGCGGGTTGACCTATTGTGTACGAATAGGGCAAAGTTAAGTACGAGAATTAATGTAGGATCTAAAGATCCTAGTGTCTATACTGCAGGGTATACTACCTGCTTGGGCGGCTGCAACTGCCGCAGCAACGAGAGCCTCTAGCTGGGCTTGAGTCATGGTAATTCGTGCGGCCATTGATCTTCACATCAAAGGCAACATAAGTGAGAAAGGTTCGCGAACAGTGCGATGACAGAAGAGTGTAAGCACATAAGTATTCTCATGCAATGACAAGTTGTGAGCAAGGTAATGTAAGCATACTACGAGCAAAGTTCTATGCAAATTCTAGCATGTAGGCATTAAACATAAACCTTATTACCTAGGAAGTTGAGTCTTGCACGTGGAGCGAAGCGTCGTTGTGGATCGTTGAGAGCACTGTTCTGGTTATAGTCTGGTTTTAATAAAAACGTTTTCCCATATTAAAACCAAGTTCTCTATAACCAATGGCTCTGATACCAATCTGTCACACCCCCAAAATCCACCTGCGGAGTATCACCGCTTGGGAGCGTGACTGACCAGGATCAAGCCACCAATCATACAGAACATTGTATAAAGTAAAAGTAAACACATTATAATCCAAACCATTTCCATATGAAGGGTGTTTCCAAAACATAAGTAAGTTAACATTGTTTAGCGGAAGCGTATTATTGTAAAACCCATAGCAAATAAGTATCAAACATCAAAAGTGTTTAACAAGGTGATCACGATCCAAGCCCCACAACGACCAGCTCCTCCGTGTGCAAGCTCCAAGTACCTAACGATCTGCAAGGCATGTAACAGAATGATCAACAAACTAGTTGAGCGAGTTCACAGAAAGTAAATGCGTAATAGTAAGTTCGTTTGTAACAGGTGGCTCTACTGGGCCGTAATAGTGATCAGTATAGGTATCCTGCACATCCGAGGATAGTGATCAGTATAAGTATCCTTCACAACCGAGGATAGTGATCAGTATAGGTATCCTTCACAACCGAGGATAGTGATCAGTATAAGTATCCTTCACAACCGAGGATAGTGATCAGTATAGGTATCCTTCACATCCGAGGATAGTAATATAGTAATCTAGTCATAGTGTCAGTAGTGTATCTATTCAACCTTATCCTTTCAATCCCATTCCCAACACCCCGGGAATCCCATGCCTTGGTAAGAGTGTGAACTCACCTTGGTTTGCTCGGTATGCTAGGTTATGCACTCACAAGTAATTAATCAAGTCCTATTGTATGCACGTATAACAAATCAGTTCATGTTCGAAATGATACGCATGCAAGTCGAGTGTCACACAAATACAAATGTAAACATTCATCATCTAGCATGGCATGTCAAATAATTCAAGTATACCTTCCATCCTTCGAAATATGTTATAACCCATTATCTTTCGAAGGATGTCTATAATCCTACAATATCTTTCGAATCCAGCCTTATCTTTCGACGCACATCCACCTTTCGGTTCATGTGTCATCTTTCGGTCAAACAGTTATCTTTCGGTCTCAACTATGTTTCGTATACTAACATCTTTTGGTCAAAGTTATCCTTCGGTCAACACTACTATGGTTCGAAGGTCAAGCATCTTTCGGTCACATCTATGTTTCGACAATAAGTATCTTTCGACAATAACTATGTTTCGAGTAGACAAGTATCTTTCGACACAATCAGTTACGTTTTCACAATCAGTTACGTTTTCACAGAAACAGAAACCCTAATCGTCTGCAGCCGTCATCATCATTAACAATCATCAGAATTCATTTAGCACATCTCATCACAACGCAATCATCCTGAAATCATTGTCTAGCATGAACCCTAGTTTAAACGTATCCCAAAACCGACTAACACACAATATCGACACTAACAAAAATAATGGCCAATTCCAGATTAACGGCACTCATAAATCAGTATTCAACCGTAACGAGTTTCACATAGAATCATATATATATATATATCCGACAACAACAATCCTATGGGAAAATCTATATCCTCAATATCGTAACAAGAACCCTAATATTTAACATAAATTTCAGATTACATCAACAATCAAAACACACGACACGTGAGCACATACGCAGAGGAACGAACGATCAAATCAAATAGATTTACTAACCGAGATGAGGGTTTGGTCACGCAAAGGTTTCCGGTGGTTTCTGGTTTGCCGTCACAGTGAAATAGCTCTAGGGTTGAGAAAAATGACAGTCGACTACGTGCATTCACGTATAAATACGTATTACAGAAATGGGCCAAGCCCATCTGAAAGACTGGGCCGAAGGATCTGAATTCCAGTCGAAGGATATGTTTCGTGGCCGAAGGATGTCGAAGGATAAAGTCCTTGGTAGAAGGATATGTTTCGAGATCCTTCGAACCGAAAGTTGATCCTTCGAATCGAAGGATATGTTTCGAGATCCTTCGATCTGCATATCATGTTTCGATCTAGACTAAGTGTTTTAATAATATTTCTAATATTATATTCTACCACAGCAAGTAATCACATATATGCAACACGACAATACGTTTCATTAAAACACAACGCGTACAATTTCAAGTCCACAATCCAGACAACTAAACAGTCAAAGTCAACGCGCATTTAATGCGAAAGTGAAAGTCAGAAACTCGAGTTGTCACATTATCCCCAACTTAAAAGAAATTTCGTCCCGAAATTTGGTACGCACTCACTGAGGAAGCTAGGTAAGTTACATTGTTCACTGGTTTTCCTGGGGTGTCACAACCTGCATATCAATTTTGAAACTGAAACAGAAAATACGGACATATATAATGAATGAAACCTGGTAACATTCCTGTACCTGTGCGGCTGTAGAGTGAGGGAGGAGATGAAGCAGGTCTCGGCGGCGGAGGAGAAGAAGAAGCAGGTCTCAGCGGCGGCGGTGGAGAAGGAGCAGGTCTCGGCGGCGGCGGTGGAGAAGGAACAGGTCTCGACGGTTGAGATGGTGGGGGAAGAGCAGCGCGGAGGAGAATGATAGTCGGCTGTGGGAGAAATCAGTTGGCAGAGGAGAAGGATGGGAGAAATCTAGGGTTTGGAGTGTTTTGATGGGGAGAAGTGTTTTGAAGAGGGGAGAAGTGATAAGTCAACATCTGCCCGACAAAGAGGTGGGGCAGCTCTTTTTATTTGAAAACTCTTCTAAAAAACAAACAAGCTGCAGACCTTTATGTCTGCGCGTGGTCTGCGTGGAGAAGAGAAAAGAGGTTCTCAAGTGCTTTTTTTAAAAACAAACACCCCCCAAGTGGTGATCTCTCCCCCACACAATGAAGCTCACAGGGAACTCTCAAATGAGCTCCCCTTCTCTCTCAGTTTTGCAAATGACAAAGGGTTGGTATTTATACCCAAACCCACTTGTCTAGCAAAACCCACACGGTCAAACATACAACCCTCTCGTTTGACCACTTCAAACGAGCGGGTCAATACACATTCGTTTGACTGTGTCACTAACTATTACAAATTCAATGTAAAATAATAACTAATCTATTCGACAAGCATCGGACACAAAATCTGCATCAACATATATACATATATATATATATATACATATATATATATACATATATATATACATCAGTTATTTCTCATATGAATAAAACATGGTCATTTTTAATTAAATAAAACATAGCTATTGACAAACAGTCATAACATAAGATAATACTATTACATCATTAATGTCGTGCATTCCATATCAAAGTAGCAATTTCGTTGCAAACATGTTTCATCTCATTCGATGTTCCTTCAAATAGACCGCTAGTGCTTGTGTCATGGTTACGAACATCATGCAGTTCATCTCGTGGTATGTAGTTTCGATGTTGCTCCATTGCAGTAAATATGAAATCTTCTTGAGAATTACGTATATAGTTTGGTGAGCCTTTGCTTTCGTTGCAGCCACGCTAACCTACCATGATCATGTGGTACATTTATAAACATTTCTCTTTTCACGGGATCTTCAAATAAATCCATTGCAAATAACCACAACTCCTCATCTTCTCTCAGTAATCCTGCATCTACCATCCGGCTAAGCAAACCCATAGGAGCTTCAATACTAAACTTAGTACTTTGACTGAGTTTGGAAGAATCTGATTCTAATATTTCTAGAGCACGTTGTTGATTCATACGACTTTGAGTTAAATGTTCTTTAAGTATTGAAGCTCCCAATGATTCTCTCCCTTTACGTTTCATCTTAACTGGTTTAGGCTTAGTGTTTACTTTAGTAGACTTTTCAAAATTTTTTGCAACCTCACTTGGGCTTAATGTTGATGCATCATGTTGACTTACTTCATTTAAAAAGTCACCAAAGAAATTGTTACCTCCCTCAACATTGTCATCCTCAAGGTTCTCAACATGCACCTTATTGAATGTAGTTGGATCCATAGAGGGTGCCACACAATTTTCCCCACTAGCAACTAAATCTCCAAATAACTGATCCCATTCTTCTTGTATTTGTATAGATGGTTGGTTATTTTGAATTGCTAGAACTTTTGGGTTTTCCTACACAATATAATGGTGAATCTTTAGTTATCATTATGACTAGAATATTATATGGTATTTAAATTTTGAATGAGATATATTATGTTACCTGAATTTTTCTTTTCTACCATTCATCAGAACAATTAAGTTGCTTGGTACTTTCATTCCAACCTAGACCAGTCTCTCCATTCTTAAGTGACTTCCAAAGGTTGTATTCTTTTCTCATAGTGTCATACTTGTTCTTCATAGCTTTGTCACTGGCGAATTTATGATTTATAACTTTTTCAACTCTGGCTGAAGAGTGACCCATTTGAATGGGGAAGTTCGACCATGCTTCGTGATATATTTGTTTAGGAACCGACATAATTCTAAAACCATTTCTTTTGGCCAAATTTCTCTTCTCTCTTTCTCTTTTTTAGAATCCATCTAGCAACCATGCATACATACATATGATAATAATGATGAAGAAGAAGAAAATTGAACTTTAGTAATCACAGCAAAACCCCCTTTTTGGTCAATGTGATTTCATCATGGTATGAACGATTAGGCCTCTAGTAATCATTTTACACACAAAATATATATTTAAAACTGAACTTCAACATATGTATCTAGGTTTTCATACATGTCACTGATCTTAGATTTACATTAGCTAATTCGATCACATTACAGATTTCCAGAGAGACTAACAGAGGTCAATTATTTGGCAAAAACTTCAACAATTATCATAATGCATTTCAATTTTAAAATAAAAAATCAACTATTTCAGCATTCATAGTCAAAACACATCTTAACATATTATAATTAAATTAATAGTTATTGTGTAAAGCAGTAGATTTAACCGTAAACAGATGCACAAAAGCAAATCCAAACTTCAACATTTACATATAGGTTTTCATACATGTCATTGATCTTAGATTTATGTCAGCCAATTAGATCACATTCCACTGAGTCTAACAAAAGTCAATCTATCTAGCAAATACTTCAACAATTTTCTGTTAGCTAACTAGATCACATCAGAATCAATTGTTTCAGCATACACAGTCAAATTGCATCTTAACATTTCAGAAACTAACTTCACATCATATTGCAAGATCACAAACAAAATATATATTTAAAACTTATATTGTAGTGAATGTCAATAACCAGAAAGAGTAAGAATATACACCTAGGGGTGCAAACGAGTCGTACCGAGCTCGAGCTCGATTAACTTATGAGAGCTCGGGCTCGAGCTTGGCTCGATTCGAGCTTTGTTTTCTCAAGCTCGAGCTCGGATCGTTTACACTAAGACTCAATAAACAAACGAGCTTTATTTTAGGCTCAAGCTCGGCTCGGGCTCGATAAGGCTCGACTCGTTTCATTGAAATTACAAATATATGATCGTGGACCCAAACATAAATTAGATGCACCATATGAAGAATGGAAGAAAATCTTATTACTGAACATCTTGTCGGAAAACGATTTAGTTTATTTTATTTTCATTGAACTCTATTTTGGAATAAAATAAAAAAATGGTTAATAAAGTAACATAAGCCATGAAACTGAAAGCAAAAATTTTGCCACTTAAAAGATAAATTCTACTATTCAGACTCAGATGACGAGGTTCTTCTCATAATATTATTTAACGCGTGTTGACATGGATCAGGTGGTGTAATCGTCATTAGCCTACAAACGATTATAAGAAACGAGGGATTGAGGGGATTAAATAAGAACATGCATACATGGTTTTTGTTGTAGGAAATAGGTTCACCTTTTGTAAAATATAATTACAAAATATATCATAACGAGACTCTCGTTATTCGTAGGAAATATCATTGTACAATACCGATTGCAATAACTAAATAAAAGAATATAAATATAATTATATATACCAATCTTGATTCAAGCCGCATCTCTGATGGGTCCTTCACGCGCACTTGATAGCATCATAGACTCGAGTATTCATCATCTTGGGTCTTGAAAAATACTCCTTGACTGCAACAAAGAGCACACTAAAACGTTGACGATTTTGGTTGAGGCACGTGTTCAACACGTTTCCCTTAAAACAGATTTCGCGCCTCTACTAAAGATGAAGCGTGTCTCCCAGGGTACAACAGCCGAAGCAGTCTGTACTGCCGTAGATGGCTCACCAGCCCAAGGTTACATCCGGTAATTGTAGTGTTTGAACTCATGTGGTGGAAACAATTAGAGAGTACTCATCTCTCTAGTTGGTGTTCAAGTGTTCATACTACTTCTAGTATTCTTCATGTTTCAAGCAATATCCTATTCTTGTTTTTAACAAAAGGAAAGGCACATAGCCTACTATTTGAACAAGACTAGTGAAAGGATTCACTTAATTATTCATTTAATTAGTCACTTAATTAGAGACTTAAAAACTCTAATAAAACTAGTTAAATACTTAAGAGTTACTCTTTTATTTACCACATGAATATTCTAATTAATATTTATAATTTCATTAAATTATAAATATATTTAATATCTGTTCACCAAATTTCCAACAATCCCCCACATGAATGGAGATCATTCAAAACACTTAAAATTTCCAATGTAACCTCGACAGTTGAGTTTTGCATACGATAGGTAGGTGTTACCCTTTGAACCTTCGCTCATGAAATGCACTTAGCCCACTACCTCTGAGTAGATCTCGATGTCTTTGAACTCGTCTGCCGTTTGTGTAGACGACAATACACTTCACACAAGACTCTCCCTAGCCGGGTCATCTCCTCATAGTCGTGTCCAATAATGGTCGTGGAACACTTTCCTGGTTCTGCGAGAGCTCTAGGAATTGTGCCCTCAATTCCATTCGAAGCGACCTCACTTCTCTCTAACATAGGTGATTCTCCTTAGATCATTAAAAGCATTGTGGTTATCGTGATTTATCCAAATCATTTACCACATACTATGCTTAGCCTCACACTTGTCACTTTTAGGAATGGACTAGGAAGTTTATTAATTTTTATAATAAACTACCTTATTAAATGCGTAGGGTTATTCCCCCACAGTGACCTCGATTATTCATACAATTAGGTTTTCCTATTGAACTCAATTCTTGGGATCTCCAGTCTACTGAGTTAGGTTCCCATCATATGAACTTCATTTTTCAAGGGCTTCAGTCCCATTCCACAACTTGATCTCTAATAAACCCTCAGGTTGTTGGATCCATAACATTAGCAAAAAACTTTGCGTATTTGAGATCAGTTGTCATGATGTTTTATTAACTCATAAGTTAATTTTGCCTATTGTCGACTTCTAAGACTATAACCTCAGTGGCCATCTGAATCTGGTTATAATATATGTCTTTGTAAGATACGCTTATCATTTAAGGCAAACACATCTCCATTATGCACTGCGACCTTTGTGTCCTCAACATAGTCGTCTGTTTGCAATGTTAGATTACAAAATCCTTATTGCCAAACTTTTATGATACAAATGCAAGTCACCCCCACATTTAAGTGTTATAGGATATCATCCAGATGGGTAATGAAAACCATTTCTACATACCCTTATAGGGTTGTTTCTAAATGGATCCTCCCCCACATTTCTTGCCATTTGATCAACATTTCTGTAACTTCACTTATGACGACATTTATACACATATGATTGAACAAGATCAACCTCATTGTATTAGTGAATTCAACTCATATTGCATTAGCTTACACAAGCTTCTGAGCTGACCAAAGCAACACATGCCATTGTCATAAGTTTGTCACCGACTTAGAATAATTCTAATTTAGCATCTAGAATAAGCTTAGACAATGAGTTCTCCTCATTAGCTTTTCAAATAAACTCTTAAAAGTTACATGTCATTTCCTTATAATGAATGAAAATTCTCTCTCAACTTTTTCCATACACAAATTCTTTTTGTGTTCATACGCATTTGAATGATTAGAGTTAATTAGTCTCCGTCAAGACCCATAATTAACCAAGTACTAGTCTAGCATGCTTTAGACTACAATACTTTAGCATGTGAACAGAAGATGCATCATTCTGATTCTTCACAGCCCTAAGGATATCATAATATCACTTTGCAACATTCATCCCTTGTTAAGACAAAATAATGAGACTTATTCATAATCCTAAAACATCAATATTTAGGAAGGTCTCACAAATTATTATATATAGCACATAGCTAAATTTCATCATTCATTTAAGGAACATAACTTGATTACCTTTGATCTCCAACAATCTACCATTGACTCATAAGTACTTAAACATAAGTCTTAATCCAAGTCACTTGGTGAACACATTCCTCACCAACAAGATGAATGTTCCTTGTCTACACTCACTATTATGTGTGAGATAGAATCAACTAGATCGACACTTAGCAACATGGCATTTATAATTTTGCCATAAGTGATTTGCACACATCTATTGTTATTCATTAGGAGATATGTATATTTAGGACGCTCTCCCAAATGAAGGTAAAATCTCCATATAGATCTAACAATAATCAAGTGGTAGACGCATCTACTTATAAATCTCGCAAGATTTATTAAAGGTATACAATAACATATAGTACTTTTACTTTCATATGTTAGAATTCACACTTGAATTTTTCAATGACTTCTAATGAAGTATGCGACATGAATGTCGTTAGTGTATTTCATCTCAATACACTCACTACGTTCTTTCATTATTTATTCATGATGTGGTTATACATTTGATGTTTCGTCTTTGACTTTTAGTCAACGTCACAACTCTCAAGTTGTTTATGTCCAAGTATTTTCATGTACTATCCGTTTAAAACCATATTATTTTAAACAATGTATAACCGACGTTATAATTATTTTCCACAAAAATAATTTATACGTCACAACCATTAGTGATTTATTTCTTTGTAAAAAATTGCATGTGTTATCCGAAGATATTGAACACAAAACAATAAAATACATTGGAAACTAAATCATAAGTGCCAATCACTTTTGAAATTTAAATGAAAGCATAGACAATATGTAGACATCAAATAGCAAAGTGCTTTTATCTTCAACACTTTATAATTTGACCGAAATTTTTTCAACAATATCGTCCCATGGCATGTCTTGAGGTACTCACTCAATAAGACTCCATGCACTTGTAAGTACAAGTTCCCTATTTCGTGTTTAAACTTTAAACTTGGACAATTATGCTCAAAACAACACCAAGTTGTTACAAATACTACATTTAAGTAGTAAACTTGAACAATTAAATTTGTTCACAACAACACCAAGTTGTTTTTCACCAAATAACATTTTCTAACACGTATGTTAGAAAAAAAAACGTTATAACAAGCACGTTATAGAATCGAACGTTTACATAAAACGTTTTCCAAAGATATAGTCTATAAAATAAACCATTTCTCATCATCTTTAATGCTCACATAGGCAATTAAATGTTTACATAAAACATTTCTGTTCATTATGAACAATCTCTAACTTCGTATTCGTGATACACATTTTCTAACACACATGTTAGAAAATTTAAGTCACTTTATATATACAAAACATGACCAAACTAGAGCATTAAATGTCATCAATAAAACTCATCAAATGTCATCATTAAAACTCTACTCAAGAGTTTCACCATATTAAGAGTTAAGAGTCTCAATAATTATATATTTAAACTCCAATAAAACTCATCAAATGTCACCATTAAAACTCTACTCAAGAGTTTCACATATGAAGAGTTAAGAGTCTCCATAATTATATATTTAAACTCTAATAAAACTCATCAAATGTCACCATTAAAACTCTACTCAAGAGTTTCACATATGAAGAGTTAAGAGTCTCCATAATTATATATTTAAACTCTAATAAAACTCATCAAATGTCACCATTAAAACTCTACTCAAGAGTTTCACATATGAAGAGTTAAGAGTCTCCATAATTATGTATTTAAACTCTAATAAAACTCATCAAATGTCACCATTAAAACTCTACTCAAGAGTTTCACTATATGAAGAGTTTAATTAGTAATTAAAATTTCACTCAAATTGATTTAGAAATCACAAATTAAAGTTGGTAACGAATCCCACACAACTACACTATCACTTTATAGTGATTTAATTCTTGAAGTCAATCAAACATCAACTTCAATGTATGACCTTTTATTTCTAAATCATACAAAGCATTAAAATCAATGCTACAACAAATTACTTATATAAAATGTTTGCATAAAACATTTCAAAGCATTTGTATTTTAACCATTTTTTAACAATCATATTAAAATGACAGAAATTCTAACGCGCACGTTAGAAATATTAACATTTCCACAAAATGTTAATTCGTCTTGCTAAAAACACATATATGGTTCAAATAAATAAGTCATTTCTAATACACCGTTAGAAACTAAACAATTAAAATATTGCTTCAAACTAACGCGTTTCATGAACGTTTCTAACACACATGTTAGAAGACAAATGATTACAAAAATCATTATAAGACTTATTTGTTCATATCAATTCATGGGTGGATGAATAGTCTACTTTAAATAGAGACTTAATTAGAGACATAAAACTCTAATCAAGTAACATAAAACTCTTATTTAAAGTAATAAAAAACTCTACTTAGGAGAGTTTAACGTTTACAAAAAACATATGGTTCACACCAATAATTCCGGTCTAACACACATGTTAGAGAATTTAACGTTTACAAAAACGTATGGTTGACACCAATAATTCCGGTCTAACACACATGTTAGAGAATTTAATGTTTACAAAAAACGTATGGTTTACACTAATAAACCCGATCTAACACAAAAGTTAGAAAAATTAACGATTCCCAAAATCGTTTCAAACCAAACGTTGGAACCAAAACTATTCGTTTTATACCACGGTATAGGATTTAAGATTTTATCTCAATCTAAAAAAAATATCCAAACACAACAAGTTGTACTACATACATATTTCCCAAAAAAAATATTTATAAGATCATAACTTCTAAATTTTTTTTTATTCTATTATAAATCCTTTCGTAAACCCAAAATCCTTATATATACGGTTTTTAAGATTGTACCAACAATCTCATGAAATCTGTTTTAAGTTTGTAGGAAATAGGTTCACCTTTTGTAAAATATAATTACAAAATATATCATAATGAGACTCTCGTTATTCGTAGGAAATATCATTGTACAATACCGATTGCAATAACTAAATAAAAGAATATAAATATAATTATATATACCAATCTTGATTCAAGCCGCATCTCTGATGGGTCCTTCACGCGCACTTGATAACATCATAGACTCGAGTATTCATCATCTTGAGTCTTGAAAAATACTCCTTGACTGCAACAAAGAGCACACTAAAACGTTGACGATTTTGGTTGAGGCACGTGTTCAACACGTTTCCCTTAAAACAGATTTCGCGCCTCTACTAAAGATGAAGCGTTTGTCTCCCAGGGTACAACAGCCGAAGCAGTCTGTACTGCCGGAGATGGCTCACCAGCCCAAGGTTACATCCGGTAATTGTAGTGTTTGAACTCATGTGGTGGAAACAATTAGAGAGTACTCATCTCTCTAGTTGGTGTTCAAGTGTTCATACTACTTCTAATATTCTTCATGTTTCAAGCAATATCCTATTCTTGTTTTTAACAAAAAGAAAGGCACATAGCCTACTATTTGAACAAGACTAGTGAAAGGATTCACTTAATTATTCATTTAATTAGTCACTTAATTAGAGACTTAAAAACTCTAATAAAACTAGTTAAATACTTAAGAGTTACTCTTTTATTTACCACATGAATATTCTAATTAATATTTATAATTTCATTAAATTATAAATATATTTAATATCCATTCACCAAATTTCCAACATTTGTTTGGATCGATCTTTTTTTTCAATCTGGGATGATGAGGATTGTAGGTTATTTAAGTAATTTAAACCCTAAAAGCTTGTAGGTTTTTAAACGCTACTCCCACCAGGTTTCAAAAAGAGCTTTTCAAATAATCTAAAAGCCTGAAGCCTGTTTCAACTAAACAAGGCTTTTATTGGGCCTGAAGCTTTTTCTTTAAAGCTTGAAGCTTGAAACTCCTAAAACCCCCTAAAAGCTTGTTGCCAAACATACCCTAAACCGGTGATCTAATCCTCAACTTTGACCCATGACCCGTTCATTTGTAGACATGCTGACCCATGACCCGATACGTGACGACCCTTGACCCGTAAACGACCCGTAACATCTGTTGGGTTAATCGGGTTCGTTTACGGGTCATGGGTCGACACGTTATCGGTGACGTTTCAAATGGTCACCTGAGGATATGGATGGTGCACATGGTGGAAGAGTGGGTCTCGTTGTGTTTGTTAGTGTAGTAGGCTACATATGTAAACATTTGTTTATTGAAAAATATAATCCTTTCTTTGAATATCAGATATATCACAGCAAGCTTTTTCCATTCTCTGCACATTATACATCTTCACATTCATAATAGGCACATACGCGAGAGTTTGAGTGTGTGTTGTGTGACACATAAGTGAGTTGTGAATGCGTGTTGTGTGTGTGGAGTGGGGCCTGAACCAACAACATCAAGATTAATTCCAACATCAGCCACTCTAAGGTATTAAATATGGATGACGTGATTTGGGTCATGTTTTTATTTCTAACTTGAAAAAAAAAATTCTTGAAAGGAAAGGAATTAAATATGTCAAAAGTTGCCCAAATGTCTGTGTTGTGCGCAAAATGTGTTAAATTGTTAGATTCAATAAGCCAGATTATTATTGAAAGAATATACTTTTTGCAATTATATTTAACACTGTTATCTATAATTTTCTTTTTATACAGAAAGCTGTTAGGGCCAACCTGACCTGTCTGGTTTGAGCTAGATTCCAGAATCCCACACAAAAGCTTTCTGGTAAATGTGTATTTGATGCTTATGATCTGTTAAATATTTAAATTTAAAAAATTGATTGTTAATAAAATAACATGGTTCTTGCAAAAAGTTGCTTCGTCTGACCTAACCAGACCGGTCAAAACGACCCTTAAAAGTGACACTTTTCATCTAACTATAGAGACGAAAATGACATGTTACTCTTCGTTAAATTATAAAATATACCAGTGTGTCGTGCCCTTTACAAAATAAATATTTCGCAAGACCTTCCATGTTGAAATAAACTTCAGCTCATTTAAAATGGTCTACTTAACATTGCTTTCTTCTAAATTGTCTATAAAACATTATTTTAACTAAAAAACTTAAGATCCAACCCAGTCAGTTAAATTTGCCAACTCGCTTGACCCATCTAGATAAAAAGTTACTCTGAAATATAGATCAGACCAATTTTTTTTGAACACCAAAAGAGATTTTATTCCACCAAAACTAGCAAGAAGCTAGCACACGTAAGGAAGAAACGCAAAAGATATATAGGTGAAGGATGATTGACATGGTCAAAAGCTACACAAATCTTGTCCGTTGATCCAATGATGCGTTTTGTTCTTTGTTTTCATTAATAACTTAAATATGATAGAATTGAATAGAATGCATTGTATTCAGTATTCCTTATCAGTTAGGGGAGGAGGGGTAGTTTCTAGTGATAGATTTCTATCACTCCCACTATCCAATCAAGTCATGCCATGTGTACAACCAATATTCTATCACTAGTGATAGAAATGGGGGGGGGGGGGTATCACTAGTGATGGGATTCTATCACTCCCAATATTTTTTAATTTTTTATTTTAAATTCCAAAGTGATAGCATATTACTCTCACAAAAATGCAGTGGGTGTTCCACGTGTCAAAAAAAAGGTGGTCAATAGGACATGTAATGGGTCCAGAGCATAGGTGTCACACATGCAAACAATGGATACATTCAAGTTTCACGAGTTATGTTTTCAACTCATTTTTTTAACGAGTGATACTTAGGCCGACGGTGGTGTTCCGTTCTTGTTTAACGAGTGATGGGGGTGGTATAACGGACCACCCCGTGTGCCCTTATCAATTCATATTTTTAGATAAATGAAAAATATCCAGGAGACGGGAAATTTAAAATTGTTGCATGAAGAGAAAGAAAAACAGAGTAGGACCCAAAGCTTACTAGTTTGTGGATATAATTTATAATATTGACTTCCAAGTCTTCCATGGAATTACTTTTCTATCATGTCTTCATCTATAAATGAAATTTGTTTAGTTAATCTCAAAACCCATCACTTCATCATAAGAATTCACCTTTATACTTCTCGTTTTTCTAGCTTAATTGGGGTTGTGGGATTAAATAATGGGGGATCAGTGGGGTTTGGGGCTCCAATTTATTATTGTAACTATTATTATGGTTGCAACCACAAATACTTGTTTGGGGGCTCGCAATATAAATAGCACGGTGGCTTGCTTTGAGCATGAGCGGCTTGCTCTTCTCAAATTCAAACACAGTGTCAGAGATGACTATGGTATGTTGTCATCATGGGTTGGCAATGATTGTTGCCGCTGGGAAAGAGTCATGTGTGATGGTGCCACTGGAAATGTTGAAAGTCTTCATCTTAGAGGTGATTTTGGTTCTTACTTACTTAGTAAAAAAATGGGCACTTCTTTAAGAGAGCTGAGGCATATAAAATACTTGGACTTGAGTGGGAATAGTTTTCAAGGAAATCGGATCCCTGGGTTTATTGGATCCTTGAAACAACTCAGTTACCTCAATCTCTCTAATGCATGTTTTTCTGGTATCATTCCTCATAACATTGGAAACCTTTCCAATTTAAAGAATCTCGATCTTGGTTCATCCCCAAGATATTGTTACGATCGGCTCAGTGTACATGATACGACCTGGATTTCTAGCCTTTCATTACTTGAGCATCTTGACTTGAGTTATATGAATCTTACTGGATTAAAAGTCCTTGATGTGGTGCTTTACATGGCTCCTTCAGTAAAAGTGTTAAGTTTGTCATATTGTGGTCTTTTAATTGATGATGGTGGTCTGCTTCGTAATTTGAGTACTACACTTTCCAACATCAAACACCTGGATCTTAGCAGAAATATTTGCACAGGTAAAATCCCTCACTTTTTTCAAAACATGACATCCCTACAATTCTTGGATCTTTCATTCGTTCCTCTTGGTGCTGCATCCAACTTTGCAAACTCGCTAAGCATGATCCCTTCTTTATTAGAGCTCCATTTGTCATACTGTGACCTCAAAGAGACACATCTATCTCATATTCGTCATAATCTTACTACCCTTTCTAATATCCAAAACTTAGATCTATCTAATAACGAGTTAACAGTTTTAATTGCAGAATCTCTGAGAAAATTAAAAATGTTACAAGTGTTAGATCTATCTTATAATTACTTGAACGGTTCAATTCCAGAAATCTCTGAGAAAATTAAAAATGTTACAATTGTTAGATCTATCTTATAACCACTTAATGGGTCCCATTCCGACATTCCTTGGGAAACTTACGGAACTTTTCCTTTCTGGAAATGACTTGAGCGGTTCAATTCCAGAATCCATCGGAAGATTAGCTGCTTTAACAGCTTTGTCTCTATACGGCAATAAGTTAAGCGGGACTATTCCCGATTCAATTGGACAACTCTCTAAACTCCAGTTTCTTGATGTCTCTTCAAATCGGTTAATTGGGAGTATTCCGGTTTCAATTGGGCAACTCTCTAAACTCAGTTCTCTTGATGTCTCTTATAATTCTTTGGAAGGAGAAATTTATGAATCCCATTTCGCTAATCTCTCGATGTTGAAGGAGTTCAATGTAGCTTCTAACATTAAAATGACTTTGAATTTTTCACGTGAGTGGCTTCCTCCATTCCAGTTGAGAGATATTGATCTCAGTTCTTGCAAGATTGGAAACGGATTTCCTCAGTGGCTTCAAAATCAGAGGAAACTTCATAGATTAGTTTTATCTAATACAGCCATTTCAGGACCTCTGCCCACATGGTTGCGAAAGATGCCCATCATTCCTTTCATGGATCTCTCCCACAACAACCTAAGCGGACCTTTAACCAACCTTCCTAATGGGGTTGCCAATGTGGATGATGAGGATTTTTTTGAACAAGTGTTATATCTTCAAAATAACACTTTCAATGAGTCGATTCCAAGGTCCTTGTGCAAGAGGACAGATTTAGTTTATCTTGATCTTTCCAAAAATAGGTTAACTGGAGAAATTCCCAAATGTTTCAAGAATCTGCAAAACCTGGCGTTCCTGAGATTAAGCTCAAATGGGTTAAGTGGCATCATTCCAAGTTTTATAGGGCACTTTTCAAAATTAGGATCGCTAAACTTGAATGATAATAACTTTAGTGGTGAGCTTCCTGCAGAACTTTGGAATTTAAGTGAGTTATGTGTCTTAGATTTGGGTGATAATGCATTCTGCGGAAATATACCAGAATGGATTGGAGAAAAAATTAAATCATTGCGGGTATTCAGGTTACACAAGAATAACTTCACTGGAGGAATTCCTCGATCTCTGTGCACAAATATAGATCTTCAAATTTTGGATGTTGCACACAACAGCTTAACAGGAACAATCCCTCATTGTCTAGGAGAATTGCAAGGTATGCGTGACGGTCATTACTACGGTATTGGTTTTAGTGAGAGTACTGAGGAGGGGCTGGTTCAGGTTATGAAAGGCAGTTCTCTTGAATATACGAATACATGGTATTATGTCAATAACATAGACCTTTCAAGCAATAAATTCGTTGGAGAGATACCTGTAGAATTAACTACACTTTCTGAATTGGTGGGTCTCAATTTGGCCAATAATCATCTTAGTGGAGGCATTCCAGAGGACATTGGAAACATGAAAGCATTAAATTCTCTTGATTTATCAGGAAACGAGTTGGGCGGTATGATCCCACCAAGCATTGCAGCTTTGACTTTTTTGAGCTACTTGAATTTGTCAAACAACAACTTGTCAGGTCAAATTCCAACAGGAAATCAGTTGCAGACCCTCATTGATCCATCAATATATACGGGGAACAAAGATCTATGTGGCCCTCCGTTGCCAAAGAATTGCTCCAATCCGGATGACCCAACCATAACTCCCAATAAAAAGTATGAAGCAGCTCATGAGCCCAACAAGGTATGGTTTTATGTGGACATAATATGTGGTTATGCAACAGGATTTTGGGGTGTTATTGTTGTTTTGATGTTAAAGAAGCAGTGGAGACATAAGCTTTTCATGTTTGCTGAGGAGTACGTGGACAAGATACACGTTGCAATCATGGTCAGAGTTAACAAGATGAGGATAGGAAGAGGAGCCATATAGATCCACTCAAATGCAAGTAATTCACATATATATCATCAAATTCTTGTTTTTCATTTTGTTGTCGCTTTTAGGATTTTAACCGTAAGGTATTTGTTATATGGTGTGTATGTGTGTTTATGTACTTCTTATCAATGGTAATTTTATGATTTTAGTAGTTTTCAGTGGTATTACGTAATCATATTAATATGATTATTACTCGAGACTTTATATGGTAATGACCCAACTCTACAAATAGCTCTAAGATATGAATTTACTATAAATAAGTATGGTATCACACTTGTATTTTTTATATACTGGTAGTTTTTTATCATACATTTTTACTACATTGACATGATTGTTAGTTGTAATGTAATGACCCTACATATAGCTCAAGTGAGATTTTACTGGGTACGTTTGTTTGTTTTCAAAGCAATGTAATGGACAAAGTTATATTTCCAATTAATGTAATCAGTTAGTATTTCAGAAGGAATTCAACAAACTATAAAAGAAATTTAGATCAGAAAGTACCTGCCTCTGTTAATCTGGTTTCCAAAACTAGTAGGGAAGAATTTATTTTTGTTAGTATGCTGCTGATCATGCTAACATGCCAGTATTGTCTTTTAGTTGCATTAGTATCCTTGTATTCTGCTAAGTATATTGTGAATCCTTTTTTTTTTAAATGTGCCATTTGAACCCAATCCAAACTGATACCCCTGTTATAACTTATAACAACCAGTTTCTGACGGACCAAACCCGGTAGTAGGACCGATTACATGACCCTACCCGACCTGACCGTTTTTCCAGCCTTAGTTTAAATGAACTTTTAAACAAATCTCAGTAAATTACAACTCTTTCAACCCCATAGTTTTCTATATATATAACATCAAACCTTTATTTTATATATTTGTGTTTCTTTTAGGCCTTTTCAAAGATTATGGTTGAACTTGAAGGATTTTTATAAAGATTCAACCGTTCTTTGTTTCTTGTACTTCAATTTCCGTTGAAATTGTTTGTAGGCGCTGTTTGGGTTGATTCCTAATTCTTTATATGTGAGTTACAAAAGAATTTTGGAAATCCTGTTGCACAATCTTTTTTTGTATTCATGTTCCATATGACAGTGTTGAATTTTCTTTCTTATCATTGATGCATGAAATCAAGTAGCAAATATTAATTTCTAGTAAGATATTGATGCTGATTTACGCTTACTGTGAGTCCGCGGCGGGATAATGGGTCAAAACCGCTCCATATATAATTTCTGAGTAAAATGGGCTGGCTTGACCCACTAACACAGTAACACCTGTTTTGTCTATCACTTATTTCTAAGAGTGACTAATTATACTAATTTACCATTACTAAATTAAAAGTTAAGATTGAAACAATTACGAAAAAAAAAAAAAAAAAAACAGAAAGTATATATCCCTAGTTTGGAGTTAAGTAGGTAGCCCAATACAATAAAAAATATCCGGGCCCAAAATCTAGTGAAGAGGAGGGCCCAAAGCAAGAGAAGTAAAAGAGTCAAGCCCTTACTGAATTAAATGACAACGCATTACTTGATAACTTCATGATTATAAACTTGAGTTGCATATTTTAATTTAAATTAAATAATCACCTTTTGGTGTATGAAAACAATTTATGTTTTTTCAAGCATGTTATAGATTTTTTACTTGTAACATTTTATGTTATGCACTACATTACTCATTTTATACTTTATTTTTATTATTAAGACTGAGATTACCAGGCCGAGACCCGTCTAATTGACATCTTTAATAATTAAATATCGATTTCAGTTTTATTTATTTATTTATTTTTTTTTTATTTCATTAACAGCCCTAAATTGGTACACTTGAAAGATCAAAGAGAAACATTGAACGGTTTTCCTCTTTGAATCTATCTAGGGTAAAATACAAAATAATCTCCCGCAAGTATTCAATCTTTACAGGTCGTTCTTAGTTATTTACAAAAAATCAAACAAACTTCAAATTTCATCTGATCCTTTTTCCTAATTTTAAATGATTTGATTTTTTGTTAAATTTGTCAGACTCATGAGAAGTGTGGTCGTATCGTACTTCACATCACAAAGAAGACAACTATGATACATGTCTTCTTCCTCTCTGGGGCCGGACCCCCTTGAAAAAAAAAATGTATTTTATAGGGCAAAATTCTAATTGCACCACTTGAAAATTTGGTTAAACCTATCGTTCGCACCCCTATGTATAATAATACCTGGGTCCACCACTGCTTCCCCGCATGGTCATGAGTACTCCACGTAGCCCATTTCGTCACAAGATAACCTTCTAGTTTATTTTTTCAAACTAACACGTTAAATCTGCAATTCAATTTCTCATTTCGTCACAAGATAACCTTCTAGTTTATTTTTTCCTTCTGATGAACTGATTGTGTTAATTAATTAAACTAACACCACCTGATAGTTCACAAGTGTATATGCTAAACCTAAGGTAACAAAGCTGACTAGTTAAATATATATGCAGACCACCTGTTTGATAAAATGCTTGTGTGAGAAAAAAGCCTTTAAAAGTTGGGTAAATGTGCTTACTCAGCAGCCTGTTTTGTCCTTTCTAATCAGTAGTCTGTTTTGATAAAATAGCCCTTAATCAGCAGCTTAATTCAGCAACCTGGTTGATCAACAATGATACAAACCCGATTCCTATACGGGTGGGAAATAGGGTCAGATTTATTAATGGGTTAAAACAGTTATTGAAAAGGGAAACTGATGGGTAAATGGGAGCTGAAGGGCCAGTTATTACGGGAGCTGAAGGGCCAGCTATTACTATTACTGCTATTATTGCTTATTTATATCTTTGTTCTGGTTTTTGGGGATTATGTTGATGATTATTATCTAATTGGGTATCTATACCTTTGTTCTTGGAGATTAACCCATCTCGAATCGGGTCTTCTATCTTGTAGTATTTCAATTTACAACAATAAAATCTATAACTTAGTTTTGTTTGATTTGGGGTTCTATCAGTTGGTTCCATTGCCGGGAAATCGAAGATGGAGCAGACTCAAAATAATCAGAAGGAAGACGGTGTTTATCCAGACCCAATCACTGACCAGTTGGCAGTCATTATTGCTAAGCTTGATTCTTTGATAGCCTTGAAGAAGGATATAGCAGAAATCAAGGAAGCTTGGCTAGAAAGACGAACAGATGTAACAAAGGAAGCTAAGGATGAAAACCAGGATCCAGTGACAGATTTGGGAATGGAGGAAATTCCCAGCGACGTTTCCTTGCCTGGAGCAACACCTATAACTACCGCACAAACCAAAAGTCAGTCCCTTCTAATTTCAGATTTGGAGAAAAAAATGCTAGAAGCTGCAGATGAAACAGATGATCAGGCCAGTCTAGAAGAGGAGGAACACGAGAATCATGGAGAGAAGAAGAATGCAGAATTAGAGCAAAAATTATTTGGCAGGGATGCTATCTTGAAGTCACTCTGTGATTACTCACACAAGGTGTTAGGATCGGAGGCTGTCATGATTTTGTTTGTTTGTATAATTTGAACAAATCAATAGAAATGAACAGAGTTTAAGTGCAGCGGAAATGAACAACAAACTTTGTAAACACAATCAAAGGAGAAAATAGTTTTGATAAACACTTGCTTCATATTAAGCTGAATGATTACAATTAAGTCAAAAGATTGCAAAGCATGCTTACAAAACTAAGCTCCCCCTCAGCTGATACTCCATGGTTGATTGCACAAGATGAAAGGATTAGACTAGAGGAGAAGAACCCACTCAGTCAATCAAATGTAACAGTACAGGGTACTATTACATTTATAGGCAAACCAAACCACTGAGGCATCTCAGCTGACGTCACCATGAAAGCGACATCTAACAAACTAACAAACTCTATCTACTGTTCTATAACTACTGACCATACAGACACTGATTGCATTCTAATCACTGATGTATAAACACTGATTCTTCATTCCACTGATGTAGTCAACCACTGTTGTTTGAGCATCAGTGCTTTCTTCAAAGGGTGATCAGACCTTGAATGGGCAGTGCTTTAATTCTACAGTAGTGCTTGGATTCCGTCAGTAGATTAAGCTTCAGCCTTTAAACTTCATCAGTTCTTTAGTGGCAGTTGTTCTATTGAGCAGTACTTTGAAGTCTATCAGATGCTAGATGACCACTGTCAAGGGGAAAGCTTAATGTAAACAGCTGCTTATTATGAATCCACTGTTGTGATCCGGTTTTGGCTTTCATTATCTGTTCCTCTGGTAGGGTTCAATCCCAACAATCTCCCCCTGGAACAGATAATGCCAAAACCCTTCATTATTCTGGATTTTTATTTCTCATCAGAAGTTCCCTAACTTGTCTTTTAAATTCCACTTCAAAGTCCTTGGAACTTGAGTCATCCTCATCCCTGCACAGTGTAAGTTCAAGGAGATCCTGTAGATCTTCAACCCCAAGGCCTAGTGCTTGTTTCCTTGATATGTACTTCACTTCACCATTGGATATGAATAGGGTCAATACATGGGTCTTTTGATCAGACATCCATTTTAGTATTTTTGAATCCAATGGGTTTCTTGGGAGAGATTTATTCACTGATGAGTTTGGAGATATTGGCCTTGTGAAAAGTTGTGAACTTTCAGCAGACATTTGTTTGAAGGCCATTTTGATGACATCATTTGCTGCAGCTATATCTTCTGCAGTCTCTTTTTCAATCTGCTCTTGTCTCTTCTTTTGATCTAGCTCAATGGCTGTCATGTCTGCTGAAGTGTTTGGTGATGCAGGTTTGGTTAATACCTTTTTGACAAGGTTTTGAAGTTTCACTGAGCTATCTTCTTTTAGATCCATTTTCTTGATGGCTTCTGTAAAGTACTCAGCTTCCTTTTCTTTTTCTTCTTCACTGGTCAACAGTTTTCCTTTTTCTTGGTTTATCACAAGGATAGGGGTATCTGCTGATGTGATCAGTGGTTTAGGAGCACTAATCTGCTGTTCTGGCTTTTTGTAGTCAGGCTTCTTTGGAGTGTCAGAATCCATCATCCTCCTTTTCTTCAGCCTTTCATAAGCCTCATCGGTATACTGCTTTGTCCATTTTGCTATGGTTGTGGCAGTATCCACCTTTGCATCCACCAGCTCCTGCTTCTTTCTTTTATACTCAGATGTAAGGTCAGCAATGATCTTTTTATATTTGTTCCAGTTTGGAGCTGTCCTCTTCTTGCTTGGATCATTTTTGATTCTTTCAATTCTATTTGCCTCATGCTTTAATGCAACTATTGGCCATTCTTCAAACTGTTTTTCTTCAGCTGGATAGAATTTTTCTTTCATGATGTATGCAAGATATTCTTTTCTCATTTCTTTTCGTAGATCTGCTTTGGGTGGTAAATTTGACATTTCTTTGCTCAGATCTTGTGCATAGACTTCCATCTGTTTGACTTTAGTGAGCAAAAATTTCATTTTTTTCAGAATTGGATTTGTCACTTTGATCTTCACTTTCAAGTTTGGCTTTTATCTTAGCCTGCCTTGCTTTGATCTGGAGATATTCATCCATATTTTCTGGGACTATGAAGCCTATGAGAGAAGGAAATCTTCTTTTTGAAGGATCATCCTCAGTGTAAAATTGTCTCATCTCATTTTTTACAGCTTCCAGTTCCAGTGGATATTTTGCAGCAATAGGATCATATTTGTCCTTATTTGGTTGAGTTGTTTTCCTTTTTCTTGTGTAAAGCTTTATGGGTGAAGGGAATTTTGGTTGTGATGTAGGAATGGTGAGAGCAGTGGTAGATGGTTGACTAAGAGCTGTTGAAACAACTGGTGTTTCAACCTCTGTTGTCATTACAGCTACTGATGTGTCAGTAGGTGTCTTCTGCTTTTGAGCAGGTGTTGAAATGGTAGTGATTTGAGTGGTGGAAAGTGTCTGACTAACAGTTGTTGAAACAACTGATGTTTCAACCATTGTTGTCACTACAACAGATGTTGTAACATCTGTTGTCTTATGCTTTTTGGCAGGAGGAGATGATGGGGTGGCTGTTTTTGGTGGTGAGTTTGGTTTTGGTGGTGGTGATGTGATCATAGATGATGACGGTGGTAGGGCAGTGGTTGTGGTGGTGTGTGGTGAGGTGGTGTGTGTTGATACGGCAGCTTTAGTCTGGCTATCTTTTTCGGGTTCAATATAAACACCATCCTCAATTCCCTTCTTCTTCCACCTGATTTTCTCCCCCTTTTTGGCATTATCTAGAAAGGGGTTATTCATGAAGTTGATAGTGGGAGGAACTTTTCCTGTGGTGCTTTGTATGTGAGCCTTAATAGCTTTGATGTCAGCTTGAGTATCTTTGAACCTTGACTCCACCATGTTTGTCAGCATTTGTACATGTATTGCATGCTGTTGATCAGCCATTTATTTTTGTTTTCCAAGCAGGGGTTTGAATACACTCCATAGCTCATTTGCAGCAGGTGCAGGTTTTGCAAATGCTCGAGTTGGAACAGCAGTGGATTGTGCTTTTTGAGCTTTTAGCAGCTGTTGCACCATATCCTTTATTTCAGCAACTGATGTTTCTAGAGTTTCAACTCTGTCCGTCAATTCCTGATATTTTAAAGCATCACCCAAGTTAATGGGATCATCTGATTCCCCACCAGCAGTGGTTGTACCAATGTGTGACTTAGGAAATGAATCCCAAAAGTCATTCATTGATACCCCTTGTTCTTGGTACTAGGGTCTTCTTCCTTCAGCACTTGATAGCCTTTTGAAGATACCAGTGGGCATAACAAACTCACTGGTGGTTCTCAGAGGTGCTATTGAAGAAATTGCCTTCAAGGGAGTCTTATGAATGTAGCCACTGTCCAAATGTAAACCAGTGGGTTCAACATTTGTAGTGGCTGCTCCACTTGAACTATTGTCAGGAATTACTTGTAATCCCTGCAGTGTAACCTCCTCAATTGTTGCTGGGATAGCAGAGGTATAGATATCAGACCCAGTCACTTGTGGGAGTGCACTCTTAGTGATAGGTGATTGAGAGGAACTGGTTTGTGTCTGAACTACATCAACTGCATGCAACAAGGGTAATATTGTTTGTGGTAATGAAAGGCGTGAAGATATGGGTGTTGAAAGAGACATGTCCTTGGGATTAGGACTGAGGAAGATAAATCCAAGTGAATCCAGAGCTTCATATTATGGGGTCCCTGTGTCTATAACCTGATCCTTTTGTGAGGATGCAGGAGGAGTTTGAGGCAAAGGTGGAGATCTTTCTTCCATCTGCTGTGAGGAAGTAGCAGCAGTGGTTATAGGTGACATTTGTGTTGTCACTGGCAGTGGCTCTAGGATCTCATCTTCCAGAGTTGCCTTTGATTTGGGTTTGGGGGGCTTTCTGTATGTTTTCTTTTTGGTAATGGCAGGTGTGGGTTTCAAAGCAGTGGTTGTGCTGCTATGATCACCTAGAGCAGTGGGCTCAGCAGCCGATACCTGAGGAGCAGTATTATCTGCTAAATTCTGCTCAAGCACCTCTGCTTTTGTTTTTGAAGGTGTTAACATTCTAGAGAATGTTTCAGGTGTTAAACCATTTATTTGAAAATTTTAGGATTGTGTATTTGACCCGAACGAGTCGATCAGAGAAGTTTTGATCAGTTTTAGGTGCGGAAAACAAGAAATTGACCTAGAAATATCTTAATCTTCACTTTAAACACTGATTAGATTGAAATAACAGCAATTACAATCAGGCTTCACACCGGCAGCACCTCGGTATGGAATTCAAGAACTTACAACAACTCCATAGAGATTTCGCTCGAGATGGCTATTTATAGGCCAAGGGGTTTCGCTTGAAATGGTTCAAGCGAAATCAAAATGAAGTTGATTCCGCTCCAAACTGTTTCAAGCGGAATCTCTTACATTCTCACTTTCAAGCGAAATCAGCTATTAACACTCCTATTTTTTCGATCTACGTGCCCTAATCTAACCTATCTAGAACAAGACTCGATACAAGACGAAGTCGACAGATGCATGCGCTAACTGACTCCCCCTCAGATGTTGACGAGTCGTACGTGTCGAGTCTTCGCATCTTCAGTCTTGCTCAGTCTTTGGGCTTCAATTTCTTTAACAACATCAACAGACTCCCCTTAACAATGTGCTGGCATTTCTAAAATTCATCAGCATCATCTGCTTCAGGATCGACATCTGGCTTTCACAGGTTCAAATCGTTGCCTGGCTCAAACCTTGTCCATCGAGTTCTCAGGTATCGGAACCTGACTCTACAAGCTCAAGCTTCTCGGAATCGATCGACCTGGCTCTACTAACACTCAGCTTTGATGTTGTTCCAAGATCGTCACCTGGCTCACCTTCAACTCAGGCTATCACCTCAAAGTAAGTTTTACAAATTTAATTTAAAAAAAAATGCACTAAGTTTAACTCTCCCTCAAATCCATCTAATTGATCTTGATGAACCACTTGTAAAAATGATTAAAAAAACATTTGTTTAATAACAAACTCCCTCTCACAAATTGGTCATCATGTTTAGCACTTCGGAATTTTGAAAATCAGCTTTTCAATACCAGTTGTCGAAAATCTTTTTGAATTTTTCAAAATTTATGCTAAAACATACTAAAAAACTTTTTGGATTTTTGTAATAAGAGAAATGTAATGCAGTAAAGAAATATTTACAGACACTATTTTTGTGAGTTTGTGTAAGAGGATCATATCAGTATATGTGACAAATCACTAACACCGTTAAGCTTCATTTCATTTTAAGTTTTAAACAATTCACCTAGATTGTCAGTATATTGGTCCACTTAAATTTTCACACAAAGTTCAACTGTTTCGAGATACGATATTAATGTCTTAAGAACTTAAACTTATTTGCGTGTCCCATTTCTTGTATATACTCCCGTATCCAGATCCCAATATTCAGTCTTACAGGTGAGTATACCACAGATGATATCTGTAAAGGGTTAGATGCAAAACCGTGAGAGCTCAGGTTAGAACTTCCATTCAGCAGAGAGATGACGACTCGACTTTTGGTGTGTCCCCTTTAGAGGATCTTTTGTTTCAACAGCAATGACTATCAATTTTATTGTTTCATCAATTTGCTGAGGGCGGCTATATTTCAAAGCATTTGCAGAAAGTATTATACGGGGACTAGGTCAGAATTTCCATTCAGCAGAAGTCCCGGGATAATACCCCAGATATCACTGAGTATAAAGACCTAGTATCTCAGAAAGAGGGACATTTCAAACAAGATTTCGGGGGTTACCCATATATCCAAAAAGTTGTTACCCACAAAATAAGCAAGTTTGAATTTAGGTTTATATCTCGTCACAATTTATTAAATGTGCAAAAACCTACTGGCACATCATCAGTGAGATTGTTTACCACATTTTAACTTTCCATTTCTTTAGTATGTTGTGACAGTCCACTGATGTACTATCATTTCCTCTTTTATACAACAAAACTCGTTTTTGGAGTTTTTATCATGTTTTTGGCTTTTTCAAATTTTCTAATGTTTTTGGATTTTCTGAAATTTTCTACTCCCCCTAAAATGCAAACACATTAAGAAATTTGATAACAAATTGAGCTCTTGACCCACTTAGAAGAAACAAATTTTGAAAAACAAACTATACAGTAAGTTGACAACCGATATCAAATCGCGTCAAAACACCATCCACTTGGCATAAACAATCAGAACTCCCCCTTTCAACAAACCATTTTCTCATTAAGATTTCAAAACACTTAAGTTTGTTTTAATCAAAATGATTTTTCCGGAAATTGAGTTTAGTTGATTTTATCACTAGTAGGGATTGGTTCATCATCTTGTTCATTTTTAATCACTAGTAGTAAATCAAGTACAATTTAATGTCCCTGATTTACCATTTGCAATTATGCAACCTCTGTACCTCTTGCAAAAATATCTACAACATTTAATCACATGTAGGAATAAATCTCTACACAAACCATTTTACCAATCAAGATGCCGATTCCTGCTTCGCACTTACCAACCTGGAAGCTCCGGCATAGTCCTTCACCTGTAAAAATTTCAACAATTTCAAATTCTTTCACCAAAAACTATTATAACAAGAATGATGCCGATTCCTGATCCACGATTACAAACTTGGGATCTCTGGCAAAGTCCATGATTTCTCAACAGAAAAGAATTTCCACCCAAGTCTTACCAACCTTGGGTGTTTTCAACTCTTGTTCAGTAGGGTTATAGGTTGCTTTCTTTGTTGCATAGAAATCTTTAACCCCTTTTACTTTCCCATCAAGCATTTTCCCAAAAATCTTCTTAACATTCCCATTGAATGCTTTTTCAATATCAAATTCCTTCTGATCAGAAAAAAATGATTTGAAATCTCAACGTTACCAACTTTTTTCTTAATATTTTCAAACTTCAAAGATGGAATTTCAACATCATCTTTTGAAGGCACATATTTTTCTTCTTTAACCTCAACTTGTGGCTCCACTGATTTTGTGGAATCAGATTCATCGCCGACTTTTACATCATCCTTCTTAACAACACACATTTGGTTGTCTTTAACTTTCTTTTTATAAAATTTTTCTTTGAACTCTCACCAACTTCATGAGTAGAATTTTCAAAAATTTTGAACTGTTCAGTTGGTGGTTCAACATCGACAACTTTTTCTTTCAATTTTTCAGAAACTCCCTGTTTTGGTTTTGCCATTTGAGAACAAATTGATGAATATGACCAACTTCATTGCATTTGAAACATGTTCGAGTATCTTTTCTGTGAAAAACTCCAGTTCCTGTTCTCTTTTTTTCAGCAAGAAACTCCTGATTTGATTGTCTCCAGGACGGTTTCTTCTGTTCTTCTTCTGCACTTCCACCTGAAACAAATTTTGTATTTGTTTTAGAACTTTTGTCATTTTTGTAATTTTCTGGTGGGATAAAACCTAATCCTTTCTTTTTGTAGCTACCATTATGATTTGGTTTCTTTTGAAAACCAGAACCAGAATTGTAACCCTTTTTCTTGTTTAAACGTTGTTGAACTCTTGAAGTGTATTTTTTAGGTTTTTCAAGATTTTTCAAAACTTTCAATTCAGGAATATTAATTTCTATTAGTTTGAAAGTCTTGTTAATCATTTCCGTTTTAACACTTCTTATAGGAAACTCTTTGTTATAATATAAGAATCATTCAAAGTATAAACTACTTCGAATGTTTCATCATTCAAATTCGATTTTGATAACAAAAACTCTTTACTGTAAACCCGTTTAACCATCCGTTTTGAACTTTTGACTGACGAACTTGACCCTCCAGACTCAGATTTTGACTCAGACTCCTCATCAGTATCCAACACCTGATCGACCACCTTTTTGATTAACTCAGACTCATGATCAGTGTCAGACGAGGTGAACGTGACGTCAATGTTTTCTGGTAATTCATCAGTTGTATCGGTTTTTAACTTTATATTGACTGCTTTTCGACTTGCTCCTCATTTGGTTTTCTGGGAGAATAACCTTCCCAGATCGGAGGCGGACACTTGTTATAGCTAACACTCGGTTTCTTACCAGTATCTTTCTTCTTTGGCTTGTCGTCTTTGAATGCTTCGAAACCTGCAACAGTCGGATAAATTCGATCAATAAGATAATCAGAACTAGAATACTTTGTAATAAACATCTGATCCTCTCAATCTCAATTTTCTCAGACTCCAACTCTTGCTTCAGTGTAGCACATTCTTCAATGTAATGACTAATTGCTTTTTGCTTCGACATCATTGTAGCATTCATCATTGTCAAAGCCTCTTCTCTATCAGAGTTTGTCTTTTGAAGACCAGTTACTGTTCTATTCAAAACATCGTACCATTCCTTCACGTAGTTTAGATTGAACAGTAATTGATCTTTCATCTTTTCAAGCTCAGCCAGCTTCTCATCTTTTGCTGCACAGTCTTTGCAGGATTCAAGACACTTTGAGCATGGCTTGATGACTTCCACAATCTTTTCAACTTCAATGATCTTCTCAACCACCTTTTTTGCTTCAGTTACCTTCTTTGTTTCATCAATCTCCTCAGCAGCACCTTTAACTTCTACATTTCAAACAATCTCATCTTTTTCAGCATCACTTTCAGACTTTATTTCTTTTTGTTCTTTTGCTGCTCTTCTCTCTTTCAGCTTCTCCAAGCGATCTGCAAAATAAAAATGAAAACTTTTAGGAGAGAGATGAGATTTTTCAATATTAATATGTTTTTCTTCCTCATCATCAGTGTTGTCATCAGTTGGAGATTGATCAAACTCTACTGATTTGTCAGAACAGTCATCTGAAGAACCAGAATCAGATGGTGTCTGATCAAAGACAACTTCTCTTTCTGAACTTTCATCTAAACATTGTGAACTTTCTTCATATGAAACAGACTTTTCTTCTTCATTCTTCACAGTCACACCAATAGATTTCATCCATTCAGTAAACATATCTGGTTCTTTTACTATCTTAGCAATGAACGCTTTGAAATCTCCCTTTTCATCTGTAAACATATCCTAACTAAAACCTTCCGGTAGCCTTTCATCATCCTGAAAGTTCCAGTTAAAGATTTCTTGATTCCCTAGACATGCTCTTTTTGAATCCTCGATCACTTTTCTACCATGAGCCACTTGTGGTTCTTGCTGTTGCTGACCAACTTGTTGATAGATAGCTTTCCGGTAGTAATCATCTTTTCCGAATGGATTCTTCTCATTACTAGCTTCTCTGTTCTTGCATTCCCTCTTGAAATGACCGTTCTCCCTGCATCGAAAACAAGTAACTTTAGATTTATCAAAACCTAAAGTAGAAACATGTGCATCAAGAAAATCATTTCTCCTAGTAATTAGTTTAAACTTTTCTGCTCTTCTAAGGACACTAGCTAGACACCATTTGATGTCCATTAGTTCCATCTCTTCAGCGTCTATCTGATCGTAATCCTCCTTTGTAAGCATAGGATTTCCGATCCTCCCTGCAACCAAGCCTTCATAAGATAGAAGCACGGAACCAAGTAATGCCATGTGATCTTTAGCAACCTCTTCTGAAAAACTTTGACCATCTGGAAGATTCAATGCAATGTTGCATTGTATCACACAACCATTTCCATTTTTAGAACTTTGAGAACTGAAACTTTTAGATGAACTCTTGGGATTAACACTCGGATATGAAAAGAATCCACTACTTTTGTTTGAACTTTGATCAACTTTTTCAGCTGAATCTCCAGCACTAAATGCAGTTTGGATTTTCGGGCTTCTTTCAACTTCTGGAACACTGCCCTTGTAGTACATTTTCACGTCTTGTTGACCACTTGGATTGTTCATCCTTGCAATCTTTTGCTGTTCCAGATCTTGACTCTCAATCTTCTCGATGAACTGAGAAATTGTTAACCCATCATAAACCCCAGTGTTCTTCAGAATCATCAAGTAAGTTCCCCATTCCTTTTGCGGTAAAGCGTCAGCTAACTAGTCTACCCACTCTTCACGATCTTTGGTTATGCTCAACATCGACATGGATCGAACTAAGTGGCAATATCTTTCAATTAGCTTCTTGGTATCTTCCCCGGGCAAACTCCTGAATAGATCAAATTCATTCTTGAGCAGTGCCTTTTTGCTCTTTATCATATTCTCACTACCCTCAAACTTGATTCGAAGAGCATCCCAAATTGATTTTGAAGTTTTGTCATGCTGAAGCAATACGAATATGACTTCTTTGATAGCTTGCTGAAGCAGACTAATCATCATCTTTTCAGCTCTATACATATCTCTTTCTTGATCAGTTAACTCAGATATTGCTTTCTTAACTTACAGACTAGTACGTGGTAAGACATACTTCTTCAGAATACACTCCCAAGATCTAAGATGGTTAGCTTGAACCCAGTTTTCAAATCTGTCTTTCCATCCGTAGTACTCTTCTATACTCATTAGCTTTGGGAGCTTTTGTAATGTTCCGGTTTCATTTTCTAAGTTCATGTTCTGAGTAATGGATGCCGAAGTAGTCGGAGTAGCAAAACCGTTGTAAAAATCGTTATCCATGTTTCAGTAATCAAATTTCTAAACACAGTCAAGTTCAAGCGGAATAACCCAGATACAGTTCAAGCGAAATAACAAAGTTTCCCTTTCAAGCGAAATAAGCAAGTTGGAGCGAAATCACTAACTAACTTTCAAGCGAAATAACCAACAAAATCCTTTGGAGCAGAATCACTCAAATGCCCTTCAAGCGGAATCTGATTGCAGCTAACTCACTGATTTCGCTTGAACCTTTTCAAGCGGAATCTCACATTTGAAGCAGAATCAGGTGCTTCCGAGCGGAATCAAACAAACAATATCACAGTTTCGGGCGGAATCAAAAACTGTACTTTCGAGCGGAATCACTTCTCGAGTTCATTTTTGCCATTTTTAATGTGAATTTCGGTCTGTAACTTTCTAGGCTTTGTTAATATGCACTTTTACACAATCTGTGAAAAATTGATCAGGTTTTGACCGGTAAAACTTGTTCTGTTGAAGAAAGAAGGTGTAGAAGATAGAAAATTCAATGAAATCCAGTTGTAAACTGCAGAACTCCTCCTCCTGAGCTCTGATACCACTTGTAGGATCGTGTATTTGACCCGAACGAGTCGATCAGAGAAGTTTTGATCAGTTTCAGGTGCGGAAAACAAGAAACTGACTTAGAAACGGCTTAATCTTCACTTTAAACACTGATTAGATTGAAATAACAACAATTACAATCAGTCTTCACACCGGCAGCACCTCGGTATGGAATTCAAGAACTTACAACAACTCCATAGAGATTTCGCTCGAGATGGCTATTTATAGGCCAAGGGGTTTCGCTTGAAATGGTTCAAGCGAAATCACAATGAAGTTGATTCCGCTCCAAACTGTTTCAAGCGGAATCTCTTACATTCTCACTTTCAAGCGAAATCAGCTATAAACTCTCCTATTTTTTCGATCTACGTGGCCTGATCTAACCTATCTAGAACAAGACTCGATACAAGACGAAGTCGACAGATGCATGCACTAACAAAAATAAACACCTTGTTTGAGCAAATTTTCATTTTCCTTTCCAATTTTTTGTTGGGATTGAACCCTACCAGAGGAACAGATAATGAAAGCCAAAACCGGATCACAACAGTGGATTCATAATAAGCAGCTGTTTACATTAAGCTTTCCCCTTGACAGTGGTCATCTAGCATCTGATAGACTTCAAAGTACTGCTCAATAGAACAACTGCCACTAATGAACTGATGAAGTTTAAAGGCTGAAGCTCAATCTATTGACGGAATCCAAGCACTACTGAAGAATTGAAGCACTACCCATTCAAGGTCTGATCACCCTTTGAAGAAAGCACTGATGCTCAAACAACAATGGTTGACTACATCAGTGGAATGAAGAATCAGTGTTTATACATCAGTGATTAGAATGCAATCAGTGTCTGTATGGTCAATAGTTATAGAACAGTAGATAGAGTTTGTTAGTTTGTTAGATGTCGCTTTCATGGTGACGTCAGCTGAGATGCCTCAGTGGTTTGGTTTGCCTATAAATGTAATAGTACCCTGTACTGTTACATTTGATTGACTGAGTGGGTTCTTCTCCTCTAGTCTAATCCTTCCATCTTGTGCAATCAACCATGGAGTATCAGGCTGAGGGGGAGCTTAGTTTTTTAAGCATGCTTTGTAATCTTTTGACTTAATTGTAATCATTCAGCTTAATATGAAGCAAGTGTTTATCAAAACTATTTTCTCCTTTGATTGTGTTTACAAAGTTTGTTGTTCATTTCCACTGCACTTAAACTCTGTTCATTTCTATTGATTTGTTCAAATAATACAAGCAAACACAATCATGACAACCTCTGATCCTAACAATTGGTATCAGAGCTCGGACAGTCAAATTCGATCTAACAATCAATTTGACATAACAGTTCAACTCAAAATTCATTGATACTAAGGGTGATTGTATTTAGTTGAAAAACAGAGTAACGAGAAATCATGTTCAAAATGATTATTCAGATACTCTGTAAAACAACCAAGATGTCATAAGACACACAAAATTCACATAATAAGTGATATCATGCATAAAACACCTATAGTGCTCAGATCTGAAAATATGTCTGATAACTATGGTATAATCATTTCCTTTACAAAATTGATTTCAAGTGTTAATATGAAGTTTGTGCTGTTTCCATCGTGTTTAATACTAAGGTATGAACCTCCTGTCAACAAAAACCCAGTTTCATAAAAACAATAGTGTTTTTTTTGTTAACATAAAAGGAGGGAAATTAAAACTTTAGTTATTACATCTTATGTGTTGAAAAACAGGTTGAGAATCCTGTTAAAAAGGATCAAATCAACTCTGTTTAAAACACATCAAGAAAATCAGATGAAAAGCAGACTAAATCATATGTGATGTGAGATTTGACATAAGCATATGCAAAATGTCTAAGTCTCTCCAAACATTGCTGTAAAATGATTCTGGTCTGAGTATTTTTCCAATAAAAACCTCCCAGTAAGTATTCTAGTACTTATGAATGGGAAGGGTAAAAAGGGAAGAAGAAAAAAATTACAAAACTCAAAGGTGTGTTTATCTCAAAACTTTTGAAGTCAAAAGAAAAGAGTATAAATATAAAACACTTAATAGTCCAAAGTTGGGTAAACAATGGTCATCAAGCAATTATGTGCATTCAATGATTTAGGGAAGTTCAGGTAACATTAGGATCACCAATGATGAAACTGATAACAGGACTAGACAAATATTTCAGAATCCTCACATGTCTCCTCTTTATGCAATCAATTAACAAGAAAATGATCACACAAAATACCATTTCAAATCATTGACCATTTTCCTAAAACTTGAGAATGATATGACTATGTGTTTTAATTGGAAAATATACCAGAACTCTTTTTGATGTTGTTTTTAGAATAACCATTAATTATTTTTTTTTCTTGAAAAGGTTTTTCTCAATAAAACAGGATATATTATTCTTTGTTTTTTTTTTTGGAATAATATATTTTGTACTTTTACTTGTTTTTGATAGTAAAAGTATCAATCTTCTGCCAGGATATAGAACCTTTATTTTTTTTGGTGATATTATCCTTAAAAATATATCAAAAGGAAAAGGTACTAGTGCCTAGGTCATATCAATCTCTAGTTTGTTTTATCACAGATCAAAAATAGATTATTAACAAATTTCAAACTACTGAGATACTCATGTTCTAATTCAAATAATTAGACACAAAATGAGTAGCCTTAGTAAAAAGGTTTTCATCATCTGGGATACTAAACCACTCTCAGAAATTTATAAAAGCTTCAAAAACATGTGGTAAAACCTAGAACATAAATCCCTGGAAAAACTGCTGACAAATGAAACTTGATAATTTGCATCTAAAATGTAATTTGTTAAGTATAGCATTTCTGCAGATGTATACTAACAGATGTTGGACATGATATTGTGTTTACACAAGACAAAATCAATTCCCACATCTGAACAAGCAGATGCTCAAATTTTATTTGTCAAATGTTCAAACACTGTTGCACTAACAGTTGTTGACTTAATGGTCTTTCAAATCCTTACCATTTCTTTACCCTTAACTACTGTGGTGCTCAAACATCTGCTTTCTAAAGTCTATCCACTGCTGAAAGTCAACCCCTGCTCTCTCATATTCTTGATAAGCACTGTTGTTCAAAATTAGTGTTCTATCCACTGATATGCTATCCACTGATAGTAAAAATCACCCACTGTTTCATTTGTTACCGTTGTAACTACTGATGGTTGATCCATCAGTGGCTCTCAAAACAACTGTCCTCCATTATTTAACCTTTCATCAGGGGTTGGCACTTGTTCACTTTTTAGCCATCAGATCGTTGTAACCGCTGCCACATCAACATTCACTTTTTCCCTAAATAAAACCCTGACCAAAACCCCAAACAGGGCTTCACTGTCGAATTGAATTCCAAAAATTCTCTTCTCAAAACAGTTTCCCACTCTGCATCGCAAATCATTCCTTGATCTTCTTCATCAAAATGACGAAATCAAAATCAAAATCATCTTCATCCTCTGCTTCCAAAGACGCCACTCAAATGGTCGCTGAACCCATTGAAATCCCATACAAATCCCCTCACAATTACTTGGGTCTACTCACAAAACCCACTACCACCAACACTTTCGATTCCATCACCGACACCTTATCTGCATCAAAGTACAAAACTTTGCTAATAGCAGATGCTCCCATTTACCAACAAACCCAGAGAGAGTTCTGGAAAAATGTTATCCTTGAAAAACAAGAAGACATTGTCATAGCCATCAACTCCTCTATACAGGGTAAGGCGATTCAAATTACACCACAATCAATCTCAGAAGTCTTTAAACTCGATGATCAGAAAGGTAAAACTTCTTTTTCTAAAACCGAGTTGAAAACTGATTTCTTGAATAGGGGGTATGCAGAACAACCAAAAAGAGATACCTTACAAAAAGGCTATTTCCCTTCTGCACCTAGGTTTTTATTTCACACACTGTTGATGTGTGTTTCAAATAAAACAACTGCATTTAACGAAATACCATTAAAGATTCAATGCATGGGTTATGCTATTTTAAACAATGAAGATTTTAACTATTCTCATGAGATCTTTAATGACTTGGTAAAAAATGTTGAAAGCAAATCATTTTTACTCTTTCCAAGGTTTCTAAGCTACTATTTTAAACAAAAATTTGGAAAGGAAAATGAAAATTTGCTCAAACAAGGTGTTTATTTTCAAATAAATGGTTTAACACCTGAAACATTCTCTAGAATGTTAACACCTTCAAAAACAAAAGCAGAGGTGCCTGAGCAGACTTTAGCAGATAATACTGCTCCTCAAGTATCGGCTGCTGAGCCCACTGCTCCAGGTGATCATAGCAGCACAACCACTGCTTTGAAACCCACACCTGCCATTACCAAAAAGACCAAAAAGAAAACATCCAGAAAGCCCCCCAAACCCAAATTAAAGACAACTCTGGAAGATGAGATCCCAGAGCCACTGCCAGTGACAACACAAATGTCACCTATAACCACTGCTGCTACTTCCTCACAACAGATGGAAGAAAGATCTCCACCTTTGCCTCAAACTCCTCCTGCATCCTCACAAAAGGATCAGGTTGTAGACACAGGGACCCCATAATATGAAGCTCTGGATTCACTTGGATCTATCTTCCTCAGTCCTAATCCCAAGGACATGTCTCTTTCAACACCCATATCTTCACGCCTTTCATTACGACAAACAATATTACCCTTGTTGCATGCAGTTGATGTAGTTCAGACACAAACCAGTTCCTCTCAATCACCTATCACTAAGAGTACACTCCCACAAGTGACTGGGTCTGATATCTATACCTCTGCTATCCCAGCAACAATTGAGGAGGTTACACTGCAGGGATTACAAGTAATTCCTGACAGTAGTTCAAGTGGAGCAGCCATTACAAATGTTGAACCCACTGGTTTACATTTGGATAGTGGTTACATTCATAAGACTCCCTTGAAGGCAATTTCTTCAATAGCACCTCTGAGAACAACCAGTGAGTTTGTTATGCCCACTGGTACCTTCAAAAGGCTATCAAGTGCTGAAGGAAGAAGACCCCAGTACCAAGAACAAGGGGCATCAATGAATGACTTTTGGGATTCATTTCCTAAGTCACACATTGGTACAACCACTGCTGGTGGGGAATCAGATGATCCCATTAACTTGGGTGATGATTTAAAATATCAGGAATTGACGGGTAGAGTTGAAACTCTTGAAACATCAGTTGCTGAAATAAAGGATATGGTGCAACAGCTGCTAAAAGCTCAAAAAGCACAATCCACTGTTGTTCCAGCTCAAGCATTTGCACAACATGCACCTTCTGCAAATAAGCTATGGAGTGTATTCAAACCCCTGCTTGAAATACAAAAACAAATAGCTGATCAGCAGCATGCAATACATGTACAAATGCTGACAAACATGGTGGAGTCAAGGTTCAAAGATACTCAAGCTGACATCAAAGCTATTAAGGCTCACACACAAAGCACCACTGGAAAAGTTCCCCCCACTATCCACTTCATGAATAACCCCTTTCCAGATATTGCCAAAAAGGGGGAGAAAATCAGGTGGAAGAAGAAGGGAATTGAGGATGGTGTTTATATTGAACCCGAAAAAGATAGCCAGACTAAAGCTGCCGTATCAACACACACCACCTCACCACACACCACCACCACCACAACCACTGCCCTACCACCGTCATCATCTATGATCACATCACCACCACCAAAACCAAACTCACCACCAAAAACAGCCACCCCATCATCTCCTCCTGCCAAAAAGCATAAGACAACAGATGCTACAACATCTGTTGTAGTGACAACAATGGTTGAAACACCAGTTGTTTCAACAACTGTTAGTCAGACACTTTCCACCACTCAAATCACTACCATTTCAACACCTGCTCAAAAGTAGAAGACACCTACTGACACATCAGTAGCTGTAATGACAACAGAGGTTGAAACACCAGTTGTTTCAACAGCTCTTAGTCAACCATCTACCACTGCTCTCACAATTCCTACATCACAACCAAAATTCCCTTCACCCATAAAGCTTTACACAAGAAAAAGGAAAATAACTCAACCAAATGAGGACAAATATGATCCTATTGCTGCAAAATATCCACTGGAACTGGAAGCTGTAAAAAATGAGATGAGACAATTTTACACCGAGGATGATCCTTCAAAAAGAAGATTTCCCTCTCTCATAGGCTTCATAGTCCCAGAAAATATGGATGAATATCTCCAGATCAAAGCAAGGCAGGCTAAGATAAGAGCCAAACTTGAAAGTGAAGATCAAAGTGACAAAGCCATTTCTGAAAAAATGAAATTTTTGCTCACTAAAGTCAAACAGATGGAAGTCTATGCACAAGATCTGAGCAAAGAAATGTCAAATTTACCACCCAAAGCAGATCTACGAAAAGAAATGAGAAAAGAATATCTTGCATACATCATGAAAGAAAAATTCTATCCAGCTGAAGAAAAACAGTTTGAAGAATGGTCAATAGTTGCATTAAAGCATGAGGCAAATAGAATTGAAAGAATCAAAAATGATCCAAGCAAGAAGAGGACAGCTCCAAACTGGAACAAATACAAAAAGCTCATTGCTGACCTTACATCTGAGTATAAAAGAAAGAAGCAGGAGCTGGTGGATGCAAAGGTGGATACTGCCACAACCATAGCAAAATGGACAAAGCAGTATACCGATGAGGCTTATGAAAGGCTGAAGAAAAGGAGGATGATGGATTCTGACACTCCAAAGAAGCCTGACTACAAAAAGCCAGAACAGCAGATTAGTGCTCCTAAACCACTGATCACATCAGCAGATACCCCTATCCTTGTGATAAACCAAGAAAAAGGAAAACTGTTGACCAGTGAAGAAGAAAAAGAAAAGGAAGCTGAGTACTTTACAGAAGCCATCAAGAAAATGGATCTAAAAGAAGATAGCTCAGTGAAACTTCGAAACATTGTCAAAAAGGTATTAACCAAACCTGCATCACCAAACACTTCAGCAGACATGACATCCATTGAGCTAGATCAAAAGAAGAGACAAGAGCAGATTGAAAAAGAGACTGTAGAAGATATAGCTGCAGCAAATGATGTCATCAAAATGGCCTGCAAACAAATGTCTGCTAAAAGTTCACAACTTTTCGCAAGGCCAATATCTCCAAACTCATCAGTGAATAAATCTCTCCCAAGAAACCCATTGGATTCAAAAATACTAAAATGGATGTCTGATCAAAAGACCCATGTATTGACCCTATTCAGATCCAATGGTGAAGTGAAGTACATATCAAGGAAACAAGCACTAGGCCTTGGGGTTGAAGATCTACAGGATCTCCTTGAACTTACACTGTGCATGGATGAGGATGACTCAAGTTCCAAGGACTTTGAAGTGGAATTTAAAAGACAAGTTAGGGAACTTCTGATGAGAAATAAAAATCCAGAATAATGAAGGGGTTTGGCATTATCTGTTCCAGGGGGAGATTGTCGGGATTGAACCTTACCAGAGGAACAGATAATGAAAGCCAAAACCGGATCACAACAGTGGATTCATAATAAGCAGCTGTTTACATTAAGCTTTCCCCTTGACAGTGGTCATCTAGCATCTGATAGACTTCAAAGTACTGCTCAATAGAACAACTGCCACTAAAGAACTGATGAAGTTTAAAGGCTGAAGCTCAATCTATTGACGGAATCCAAGCACTACTAAAGAATTAAAGCACTACCCATTCAAGGTCTGATCACCCTTTGAAGAAAGCACTGATGCTCAAACAACAATGGTTGACTACATCAGTGGAATGAAGAATCGGTGTTTATACATCAGTGATTAGAATGCAATCATTGTCTGTATGGTCAATAGTTATAGAACAGTAGATAGAGTTTGTTAGTTTGTTAGATGTCGCTTTCATGGTGACGTCAGCTGAGATGCCTCAGTGGTTTGGTTTGCCTATAAATGTAATAGTACCCTGTACTGCTACATTTGATTGACTGAGTGGGTTCTTCTCCTCTAGTCTAATCCTTCCATCTTGTGCAATCAACCATGGAGTATCAGGCTGAGGGGGAGCTTAGTTTTTTAAGCATGCTTTGTAATCTTTTGACTTAATTGTAATCATTCAGCTTAATATGAAGCAAGTGTTTATCAAAACTATTTTCTCCTTTGATTGTGTTTACAAAGTTTGTTGTTCATTTCCGCCGCACTTAAACTCTGTTCATTTCTATTGATTTGTTCAAACTATACAAACAAACACAATCATGACAGCCTCCGATCCTAGCACAAGGATCACACGAAGACTCAGACGGATAAGAAACAACTTGACTGGTCGTTCCAAAAGGCAATCAAGGGTTGGATGGATGACAAAGTAGATTGGCCAGCAAAGTTAGCAGATATCAATACCGACTTACGAATTCCAAATTCTAATGCACAGGATTCCTTCTGGGCTGCACCTAAATTCGGGCCCAAGAAAACACAAGTTTTAGCTTATAGATGGGTCCATGAAGGTAGTCAGCCTTCAATTGAATGGCTCATTGCTTGGTGCGCCAATTACCTTCTTTTCGACTTGAGGACAAGTCGATTATCGGGGCATGATGTATTGATACAAACCCGATTCGTATATGGGTGGGAAATAGGGTCAGATTTATGAATGGTTAAAACAATTATTGAAAATGGAAACTGATGGGTAAATGGGAGCTGAAGGGCCAGTTATTACGGGAGCTGAAGGGCCAGCTATTACTGCTATTATTGCTTATTTATATCTTTGTTCTAGTTTTTGGGGATTATGTTGATGATCATTATCTAATTGGGTATCTATACCTTTGTTCTTGGGATTAACCCATCTCGAATCGGGTCTTCTATCTTGTAGTATTTCAATTTACAACAATAAAATCTATCACTTAGTTTTGTTTGATTTTGGGTTCTATCAAACAACTATTGTGATGCGTGTAGAATAATTACAGTAGTTGGCAACCAAGTGGCGAGTATGATTATTTTATAAACAATAACTTTATTTTAATACATCTTAGGGAAAATGTTAAGGTCTTTACAGAAAGCTTTCAACAATATAAACTATAGATTTAATTTATATGTATAAAAGAAAGGTTTGATCATATTAAATACATTTTGAACTATCTACAGTAGAAACTCTATAAAATAATACACTTGGGACCACCAAAATTTATTAATTAAAAGAGTTATTAATTAATCGATAAATTAATAATTATTAATTTATATGTTAATTAATATTTTATTAATTTATAGTATAATACTTAGTTTACAAACACCAGAAGAAAATGTAGTTGCACAGTTGTTGACTGATGAAGAAATTATTGAAAGCGTTATTGGAATTAATAAAGATGATATCGATGAAGAAGATGATGAAAGTTCTACAATGGAGCCCCCTTCGCGAAACGAAGCTATTAAAGCGGCAATCACATTGAACAATTTCTTGTTGAGCTATGAGAAAACAACACCAGAAGTTCTTACCATGCTAAGGAAAATTAGAGACGAGATTCAAGGGGAAATTGATTTCAACAAAAAAACAAAAGACAATTGAGTCATTTTTCAAGAAACCTTCATAAATCATTCATGTAATATGCTATATATAAGGAATTATTAATTTATATTTTATATGGGGTCTAAAGAAATTATCAAAAATGTATTATCTTATAATTTTAGCTAATTATTAATTTAGCACCATATCCCCAAGTCGGGACCGGCAAAAAATATTATCTTAGAGAGTTTATTAAATAATCAAGTATTAATTTATCGAGTTTCTACTGTATAAAAAATTTAACTTGTATTTTGTTATAAATGGAAATATCCATTGGTATAAATGCATAATGTCACTACCTTTGTGTGTTGGTGTTGGAAGAAAGTTTCCTTTATTGACTTCAAAGTTTTTGTGAAGAAAAAGAAAAAATAGACCGGAGGACCAAAGAACACGGGTTTGTGTATAAAAATTCCAAGTCTTCCATCACAATATAAGTTTCTGTTAATTTGTAAATGTCAAGAAACCATGAGTTTGTCATAAGAATTTATCTTTAGACTGCGGGGTATGGTGGGGCGGGGGTTGGGCTTGGGTTGGGGCATTTGTTGACACGTGGCTTGGGGTGGCAGACATGGGGCGACCCACATTTAAACAGGGTATGGTGGGACGGGGGTTGGGGGCGTGGGTTTGGTGGGCTTCGCTGGGCTGACCCGGCTGGGCTCTTTGTATTTGTTTTTAATTAAAGAAAATTACATAAAAATTAAAGAAAATTACATAAAAAAATTACATAAAGAAATTTCCTAACGTTTATATTTGTTTTTTATCTCTTCTCTCATCTCCAAGACTATTTCCAACTCGTCACCCTTTAGGTGATCAATCGGCTGTGATAGAATTTTCAAATCCTCCCGTGTTTGTCTCTGGGCTTCTCTAGCGGCATCTCTAGCTTCTTTGCTCTTCCGAATTTCGGCCCTTTGTTGTTGGAAGACGTTGAATGTATCCATCTTGGATGAAATGTCATCCAACTGGTCGCTGTATATTCCTCTATGCAAGAGCGAACTCCCAGCTGAAGGTGATGCCGTAGCAGATCTTGATTTTTGAGCACGCCTTTTTGTGGCATCTCTTCCATACTCAGGCCGGTTTCGGCTTGGCGAATCATCAAAAAGGTCCTCAATCTCTTGATCTTGTGCATCAGATTGGGTTTTGGACGAGGCCCTCGACCTTTTGGAAGACGTGTTGCTTTCGCTACCACCGGGGATATTCGCCCACTTTGGATGAAACTTACAAATCTCCCAACAATACATGAAACGGAAGTCGGTCCCCACATTTGTCTTGAATTGAACCAATGCATTCGTCACAATGTCGGCTTCGGTTTCACCACTTTTTGGGTTTTGTTTTGCTTTATTTAAAAAACCACTATATTTTGTAAGTTGGCCGCTTATCTCGGTCCACTTCGAGGATAAGCTATCGTTTTCACGATAAACCTCTTTTCCCAATTCTTGATGGAATATTCTACTAACCCCTTGCCACAAGTAGGTTCGATGTTGAGAATTTCCTGTTTTTATAAAAACAAAATTTAATATATTACAAAGTTATATAAAAAAAACATTAATAAAAACAAAGTTTAAGAATACCTAAAGTTGAATGTTGAGATTGTTGAAACCAACCCCTCGCCAATGCAAGTTCTTCAGGAATGGTCCATTTTAGTTGTTTTCGCTTGATGGTTTCAAGTGCTTTATCCGCCTCGGTTTTTTTCTTATGGCTTCTCTTTTTTATGGGTTGGGGTGCGGAAGGACCATCGTTGGGTGGTTGAGTTTCGGGGACGGTTTCGTTTTGTGAAAGGTCGATGGAGGTTGGTGAAAGGTTGATGGACGTTTGTGTAAACGGTGTAGATATCGCATGGGTTTGTGTATAAAAATTCCAAGTCTTCCATCACAATATAAGTTTCTGTTAATTTGTAAATGTCAAGAAACCATGAGTTTGTCATAAGAATTTATGTTTACATATCACTTTTTTACTAGCTTAAGTTGAGTTGTAGGGTAGGGCAGGGTAGAATAATGGAAAATCAGTGGGAAAGCTCCATTTCATTTTTCTAACTATTTTTTTTTGCTTGAAACCACACAAAATTAACTATAATGAACAGAAACTTAGTAAAAGCCAATCAACTCACAATTAAACAAAATTTACAATATAACGTAAAGCCTGAATTCATAGTCAAACATTAATCTCAAAGCTCAACCATTTCAAGCCTTTAAATTGTTAAACCCGGCTAAGAACGGGCCGGCCTGAGACGGAATTAGGGATTCAAAGTATAACCGAGGACCTTCCACCACCTAATTAGTTCACCGGTGTATATTCTAAACCCAAGGTAGCATATCTGATTAGTTGATAATATATGCACACCTATAACATATATTTAGTTTTTGAAATCATAGTTGACTCACTAACCGGTAATTAGTTGTATAAAATTTGGATAGGTGTTTCGGATCAACCCACTTATCCGTGAAACGGGTACATGTTTTGATCTGTTACACAACTTGCCCATATTGTCACAACTACATCAACTTGTAGGTGGTAATCTCGGCCCATTTACATCAACTTGTGCATTTACTTATGACAAACTATAAAATAGACATGAGAGCAGAAAAATATGTTTTTCTGTCAATATGATGATTTCCTTTCTTTATGTTCCCAATCTTAGGGCACATGTTACTGTGTGTAAGAAACACATTTAATAAATATAAAAGAATAGAAATTATTTATATACATATTAAAGAAAATTTTGAATATATTTGATATCTTTTAAACTACCTATGAAATTTTCCTTGTAAAGCATTTTTTATTCCTTATCATATCATATTTTATTAAAAGAGTCACTACCTGTGTGTTGGTGTTTGAATTTTCTTCTATTGACTTCAAAGTCTTTTGAGTGGAACTTTTGACAGCTTAATTATTTTAATTAACAAAAGAAATTAAACAAAAGAGTAGTCAAAAAAAAAAAAAAAAAAAAGCTGCTGCATTGATTTCCAGGTCTTCTATGGCAACAGGTTCCTATTCATTTATAATTCTATAAATGAACTAGCAAATTCAATAATATTAATTAAGAACCCCTCAGTTTATCATAACAATCCATCTTTACACTTCAGTTTACTTACTAGCTTAAAAAAAGACTTTTGGGGTTTAATATTGGGGAATCAATCGGGTTTGGGGCACCATTTCATCTTTTTAACTGTTTTTTGTTTGCGACCACCTGTTTGATAAAGTGCTTTTGTAAGATTAAGCCTTAAATTAAATCGGGTAATCAGCAGCCTGTCCTGATAAACTTCCACTTAATTATCAGCTTAATTCAGCTAGCTGGTAGATAAAATGTTCTTTAAAATTGTTTCATATGACACATACCTCTTAATGTATCATAATCAATGCCTGTATTGGTCCACCCGAGATTAAATAGGTAATCTGCAGCCTGTTTTTATCAAATATTAACTGAAAAGACCCAAAACCGGATGCACCTATTACGAGATCCTTTGGCTTTTTTTGCATTCATCACCAAAGAATATCTTTTGTTTTTCTTTCTTTACATAATATATTGGTTAATTTCATCAACAACTGTCATGATGTATGTTCGTAAGATTAGTAAAGCAGTCATCCCATTTTATAATTTGGGACAGGTATTACGGATCAACCCAACTGACCCGTTTCAACGGGTACATGTTTTGGTCCGTTACACAACTTGCCCATATTTTCACAACTACATCAACTTAGAGGTGGCAATCTCGACCCATTTACTCATGATGGGTTGATTCAGGTTATATTTTATCTCTAATGGATCCAACAATACAGTACAACTATAGCTTAATAAATAACAAGTCACCCAAATTGTATTCAAAAGTAAAACTTCCTAAATCATTTTATATTATTGAATTTGCTAGTTCATTTCTAGAATTATTTATTGAACGTCGAAAAAAGTAGAACAGAAGTGTCTCAAGTTGGCCCATTTCAAAATGTACATGAAAGTTAACCATTTTGGCTCTTCTACTGTATCTTTTTTTCTGAAAGGTTAACTTTATTCACGGAAACACTTCCCAAAAAAAAAGTAAAACAGAGGAGAGCACAACGAAACTATAACATATGGAAATCACCCCATTTTTCCAAGAAATATGTCTAAAATTGGACCTATTCAAGAACCCAAACAACACGCACAACACTAGTATATCTGAATTCTTTTTTGTTGGTTTATACTTTTTGAACACTAACAATACTTTGTTAGTGCGAGTTGTTGGGGAATTGACTCGCAAATGGTGTCACGACTTCTGACCACATACACACACATTAGTCATGAATGTTGCCAAAAGTCACTAATCATAATGTATTAGATCACTTAGTCAACGAGAGTTATCATACATCATATTATAATTTTGATATATTACGCTACTTTGCATTACAATACATTATATCTCTTGAAAGTTAGCTTTATAAGCAAATGAAACATCTAAATCAAATTTGCAACTAAGATATATTAATAAGACTTTAGAAGAATGTTAAGGTCTTTACAAAATTCTTTTAAAAACAATACTTAATTAAAAACGTATGAAAGAAAAATTTAAAGTTAGTTGATATATTTTATAAACTATCTGTGAAATTTTGAAAATATACTAGTGCTTGTTTGTAAAGCATTGTATTCCTTATCAATTCATATATTTTCTTTTTAATGGATATATCCAGGAGATGTTGACTGCAAAGACTTTCTATGAAGAAAAAGAAAAACAGAGCAGGGTCTACACTATAGATTACATTTTTCTTGATTGAAATTGCGCTATTGACTCCCAAGTCTTCGGTGGCTATAGTTAAGTTTCTATTCATTTCCGTATCTATAAATGACCAAGATCAGTTAATCTCATGAACCCATCACTTCCATCAAAACAATCAATCTTTACATTGTACTTTTTCACCGGCTAACTTGGGGTTGTGGAATTAAATAATGGGGAATCAGTGGGGTTTGGGGCTCCATTTCGTTTTTGTAACTATTTTTTTGGTTGCAACTCCAAATACATGTTTGGGTGCTCAAAATACCACAGTGGCTTGCTTTGAGCATGAGCGACTAGCTCTTCTCAAGTTCAAACACAGTGTCAAAGATGTCTCTCATATGTTGTCATCATGGGTTGGGTAATGACTGCTGTCGCTGGGAGGAGTCAAGTGTAATTTTGTCACTGGAAATGTTGGAAGTCTTCATCTCAGAGGTGGTGGTTGGTTTCATAAACAAGAGTGCTTAGTTAGTAATGAGGTGAGCACTTCTTTAGGAGAGTTGAGGCGTCTAAAATATTTGGATTTGAGCATGAATGATTTTCAAGAAAGCCGGATCCCCAAGTTCATTGGATCCTTGAAAGAGCTGACTTACCTTAATCTCTCTTATGCAAAGTTTTCTGGTATTATACCTCATCACATTGGAAATCTTTCCAATCTAATAACTCTTGATCTTAGTTCAAACGATTACAACGAAAATCTTCTGATCATACATGATATGGCCTGGATTTCTGGCCTTTCGTCACTCGAGCATCTTAACTTGAGTTGGGTAAATCTTAGGGGAGCAAAAAACCTTGACATGGTGCTTTACATGCTTCCTTTGTTAAAAGAGTTATGGTTGCTAGGATGTGGTCTTTCTAATGTCAATCTTGGTGCTCTTCAAAATGTAAGCACTTCACTTTCTAACATCAAACATCTGAATCTTGCCCGGAATTCGTTCAAAGGTCAACTCCCTCACTTTTTTCAGAACATGTCATCCTTACAATTCCTTGATCTTTCTTTGTCATTTGATCCTAGTCCCACATGGAATTTTGCAAGCCTTCTAATCATGATCCCTTCTTTATTAGAGCTTGTAGGTCCCTCTCGGAGGATGACGAACCTAAACCTTGTTATACTAACCCACTAGCGAGTGCGGAATCCAAGCTAGCAAGCAAACCGGGATGAAACAAGCACAAACACAAACACACAAGATTCACCGATTAACACCACTTGTATTAATGCGAATGAAAGGTTCCGGTTACAAGCACAATGTTTACAAATCAGTTTTGCAAACCCTCTAGAGTGTGTGTGTTCCTGGACAGAATGCTCTCTTATCTCTCGTATCTTTCTCTCTGTGTGCATCTATCTACAAGTGAACACATTGCATGGGTATTTATATACCCAGCACAGGTTGTCTTGTCCGAAGGATTCGATAGATGGTCGAAGGATCATCTATCGATTACTAGGCTTTCGAAGGATCAGCATCTACCTCGAAGGATGATCTATCGATCATCTATCGAAGGTTCATCTTTCGAGCACATCGAAGGATCAACATTATCCTTCGATGAGCTATCCTTCGACACAGACAATACAACCAATTTGCTAACTGTTGGCCAAGTCAAACCAGGAGGACGGTTGACTTGGTCAACTTACAGGACTGACAAGGACATCGTTTACATCGTGACTGAATACAGACAAAGTACAGACACAAGTGCACCAACAAACTCCCCCTTGGCTGTAGCTTTGTCTTGATCTTCGATGGTTGCAGATTTGTCTCGATCTTGATCATCTTTGATCTTCATGTCTTCAAGACTCTGATGTCCTTTCAAGTCTTCAATGTCGGAGGATCTTCAAAGTCTTCACGTCTTGAAAGCAGAGAGTGTATCAACAAACTACCCGTATCATGTAGGAAGTGTGTTGACAAACTCCCCCTTAACATAAGCTCCCCCTTGAGTTATGCTCGTGAAAAACTTGTTCTTTATGAAGTTAGATCCTTGTGGTGTTGATGATGGCCAGTGGCAACTCGATCATCTTCATCTTTTGAGCGCCTTCACGTCGTGTCTTCATTCCGAAGCTTGTCATCGACCATGTTCTCCTTGCCTTTAGAATCTGCACATGCAAGAAATCTAAACGCGTAATGAGAACAACTGCTTGGAATATAGTTAGCATAAACAAATGACACACAAATGACCATGTCACAATCAAACACCGTCCGACAGTTTGAAAGTTTAATAAATTTGTCAATTTTAGTCTTTAACTTTCAAAATCTTGCAAATTTCGACCGTTTATGAAGATTTAGTCAGTTCGGTTTTCGTTCAGGTTTCAGGTAACGAAGACTCGAGCTCCAACATCGTACGATCGAAAATAAAGTAGAAATAAAATCTTTTTGGTATTTTTGAATTTTTCAAATGTAAAGACTGAAAGCAGTAAATAAATATATACAGACATTCTTTTTGCGAGTTTCGAGGGTAAGAGAATCATATCAGTGTACGGTCATGCCAAACGCTCCTGTTGTTCAGTTAGTTAACATTAAGATAAGCATCCTATAACAATTATCGGTATTGTTGTCCACTTAAACTCAACTTATCAGATGTAATCATGGCGAGGGGATACGTTAAGGTATGATTTATACTTACCGACCGGTGTTCATCCACATCACGACACATTCCCGTATCAAGGTATGCACGAGGGTTCATCTTACCGGTGAGTATACCAATTATCATCTGTTTGACCGTATATGATGTGAGATTCTCACTTATTTTGATTTGAAAACAAACCCTATGTGATATAATCACTTATTGATGAGGAACTTGATTTTCATATGCATGAGGGCACAGGAGCAAGTCCGTGAACAGGTCAGTACTTCAGTACAGCAGAGAGACGAACTTGACTCCCGGATAAATGTGATATTTTATCACTTATTTGATTTGGACATGTGATTGTTTATCACTTATTGAGGTCGAATGCAGTATGAGATATGTACACGTATGTATAGTATCATGGAAGATCTAGACTTGCGTCCCCGTTATTTTTTGGTAAAAGATACAACCATGATACCCAGATGATAAGCAACATAAAGACCGAATATCTCAGAACCTCGGCAATCTATCAAACGAAATTTCGGTACTAAGACCATATGCCAATGAATGGTTCCCACCTGATCTTCAGTCGATTTAAGATTTATATCACCCTGCACACTTTAAAATGATTGTGAGCCTACCGATACATCTTATATAGAGCTGCTTATCGTTTTTCATTTAAGGTTTAAAGAGGTTTGGATAGACCACTGATGTACTATCATTTTCTCTTTTGCTCGCCAGGAAACTCATTTTTGTTTTTCTATTGTTTTTGTGTTTTTGAAATTTTTCGATGTTTTTGGATTTTCAGATTTTTGGATTTACTCCCCCTAAAATCAATAAACTAAGACAAATTTAAAAACACAAAGATATATACAAAAATGATTTTCCGATGTTGGTTTTACTCTTGCTTGACCTTAATGCCGTTTACCAATAATAAAAAGTCAAATCTTGATTTGTCAAATGCTTTGGTAAATAAGTCGGCACGTTGGTCATCGGTGTGGACCTTAACAACATCGATTAGCCTTTTCTCAAAGCAATCACGTATGAAGTGATATTTGATTTCGATGTGTTTGGTCTTTGAGTGCTGCACAGGATTTCTAGTGATATCTAAAGCAGCAGAATTATCAATGTAAATAGGAGTAGTTAGGAATTCAAAACCGTAGTCCCGCAATTGTTGTTGGATCCAAAGAACTTGGGAGCAACAACTTGAGGCAGCAATGTATTCAGCTTCGCATGTTGAGGTAGCGACACATGTCTGCTTCTTGCACTGCCATGTGACTAGGCGATTTCCTAAAAACTGACATCCAGCCGTTGTGGATTTGCCGTCGATTTTGCATCCGCCAAAATCAGAATCACTGAAAGCTACCAATTCAAAGTTATTATCCCTAGGGTACCACAGACCGGTGTCAGGGTAAGCCTTCAAATAACGAAAAATCCTTTTGACAGCAGCAAGATGTGAGGCCTTCAGGTTAACTTGATATCTGGCAAGCAGGCACGTTGGGTACATTATGTCTGGCCTTGATGCTGTGAGGTACATAAGAGATCCGATCATTGCGCGGTAGTTTGAAGGACTAACAGCTTCTCCCTTCAAATCTGGAGTAATTCCGTGATTAGTTGGCAATGGGGTACCAATGGGCGTTGCATCAGACATCTGGAACCGGCTCAAGATGTCGCCAACATATTTAGTCTGATGGATGAATATCCCAGACTCAGTTTGTTGCACTTGTAGGCCCAAGAAGAAGGTCATTTCCCCCATAGCACTCATCTCGAATTTATCCTGCATTATCCGCTCGAAATTCCTACACAAGACATCATTAGTAGAACCAAAAATAATATCATCAACGTATACCTGTACCAGAAGAAGATCTCCATCTTGTTCTTTGATGAAAAGAGTACAGTCGATAAGACCTCTTCGAAAACCGTTCTCCAGCAGATAGTGAGATAAGGTTGCATACCAAGCTCGTGGTGCTTGATGAAGACCATAGAGAGCTTTGTTGAGCAACCAAACCCGATCGGGATGGATAGGATCTTCAAAACCTGGAGGCTGTTCGACGTATACCTCTTCTTCAACCACACCATGTAAGAATGCACTTTTCACGTCCATCTGATAAACCTTGAATCCTTTGAAGGACGCATAGGCTAGAAAGATTCGAATTGCTTCGAGACGTGCAACAGGTGCATACACTTCATTGTAGTCGATCCCTTCAATCTGACGAAAACCTTGAACGACTAAACGTGCTTTGTTTCGGATAACAACTCCGCGGTCATCCTTTTTGCATTTGAAAACCCAACGGGTACCAATCTTCTTGTATCCAGCAGGTTTCTCTACGAGTTTCCAGACACCCAGCTTCTGGAATTGTTGCAGTTCTTCTTGCATTGCTTCAACCCAAGCGTTATCTTTCAAGGCTTCTTTCCAAGTTCTTGGTTCTTCCTGTGAGACATAACACGCGAAAGACCAATCGTTTTGTTGCCCGGATTCTCGAATAGCTGCATACAAGCCTGCATTGTTGTTGTTTCGCAACATGTTTCTTGTTTGAATGCCACTTTGCACATTTCCAATGATGTTTTGTTGAGGATGGGTATTATGAATCCTTGTTTCAGGATTTTCTCGAACTGGAATATTTATACCCAGGTTGTTAAGATTAAGATCAACAACCAAATCAAGGCCCGGAATTGACGAAGAGGATGATGCAGTAGCCTCAGCTGTTCTATGGGCATCCACTGGAGGAGTACCCTCTGAAGTACCATGAACTGCTGTTGTTGGGGCTTCTTGATCTGCATCTAGAAATTCATCATCCTCTGAAGATTCGTTCAATTCGTTTGCATCATGAAAATCCTCATTGTTGAGAGTATTATTGTTCACCGAAGAAGATGGTTCTTGATTAACAAGAATTGGACGAACCACCGGTGAAACTGTTGCATTGTCACTCTCAAAAAACATCCTAGCTGCAGCACTTTCTTCAACGGCTTCAACATTGATCGAATTGAAAAAGTCATCGTACTCAAACATCCAAGGTTGACCCGAACATTTGACTGGCAAGGTGTGCCTTTGTACTCTGACCTCAGACCATTCCTCGACCCTTTTAGTCTCTAGATTCCAGACTCGTAAGTTAGGGGTGGCATACCCAAGAAAGTATCCATCAATTGCTTTTGCCCCAAACTTTCCATTAGGATCGATGATTGTGCATGGAGCTCCAAACGGTTCAAGATAAGACAAATCTGGTTTCCGTTTTTGAAGAAGCTCAAAGCAGGTCTTGTTGTGCCTTTTGACTGTAAGGACTCGGTTCAATGTGTAACATGCAGAGGCCACAGCTTCAGTCCAGAATGGAATGGGCAGCTGCGACTCCACCAACATTGTCCTAGCAGTCTCGATCAATGTGCGGTTCTTACGTTCAGCGACGCCATTCTGTTGAGGAGTATAAGCTGTACTAAACTCATGAAGAATACCCTTTGAAGTGCAAAACTCCGTCATGGCATGATTTTTGAATTCAGTACCATTGTCGCTACGTATCCGCCTAACCTTCAATTTATACAAATTCTCAATCTGAATGATCAAGTTTTTGATAATACCAAAGGTTTCACTCTTGTGTGCCATGAACGCTACCCAAGAAAATCTTGAATAATCATCAGTTATCACGAGGCAGTATTGATCACCCCGAATACTCTTGTGCTTGACAGGACCGAACAAATCCATGTGCAAACGTTCAAGAGGAACTGCCACCGTGTTGATCTTCTTTGTAGGGTGCTTCTTCTTCGTTTGTTTTCCTTTCTGGCACGAAACACAGACGTCTTGAAGATGGAAATTTTTGAGGGGAACACCATTCACCAATTCATTTGATACCAAATGATTCATTTTGCGTAAGTGAATGTGACCCATTCGTCTGTGCCAAGAGATAGTATCTTTTTCTGTGGCTTTGGAAACGAAACAAGTTGCTTGTGCAGACGTAGTAATAGCTTGGCTCATATCAAGGACGTACAAATCATTTATCCTTGGAGCCGACAAGAGAATCCATTCTTTTGGAATTTTGAAGCCGGGTTTCAGCACATAACATCCATTAGAATCAAAGTGTAATGAGAATTGCTTGTCACAGATTTGAGAAACACTAAGAAGATTGTGATCAAGTTGTTGCACAAAGTTGATCTTGTCAAAGCTGACAGTCCCGTTGGATATCATTCCTTCACCCGTGATATATCCACCTTTATCTCCAGCAAAAGCAACATAACCTCCTCTAATAGATTTGACGTCGTAGAGAAGCTTCATGTCGCCTGTCATGTGCCTGGATGCCCCACTATCAACAATCCAATGACTACTGATAGTTCCTCCTGGAACACCCTGCACATGAACTCAAATGAATTAGTTGGAGATGGGGACCCAAGCCATTGTGGTCTTGGGTCTTCCATTTTCATCAGTGACAATAACTTCTTGTCTTTGATGGTTGGTGAATTGTGATGGTCCCCCTGATTCATTAACCGTTTTTGGTTTCCAGGTCTGTTTTGTTTTACCAGTGTTGTTCTTTAAAATTTTAACTTCATGGTTGTCTGAAGTTTTTGAATTGTCTGGTTTTACAGAAACAACTGTTTTGTTAACCACATCGGTTTTAATTGCTTTTTCAATTTTCTTGACCTGTTGGCGTTTCTGTTTCTTTTCCCTTTCTTTTACAAGTCGGGGATCTTGTTTTGCAGAAACAGATCGCTTACGGTCAGCTTGGTCACGGGGAACATCAACTTTTTCTTTTTGCTTATGAAGATATGGACAATTTCTAATTATATGTCCAATTGTTCCACACTCGAAACATGATCTTCGTTCAACAAACCCCGAAGTATCATGTGATCGCTTAGCCGATGATGTTGAACTTTGTGAACCCGAGGTACTAGGCTTTGAACTGTTTTGTTCATTTCTTTTTAAAACAGTAGCTTTCTTGACAAAATCTAAGTTAGATTTATTTTCAAACGTTTCACTTTTGTCCGTTCCCGTCGATTTCACAAAGTTTACATTCTTGTTTTTCTTCTGATTCGGCTTCTTTTGAGTTTGAGCCGGTGATTTTGCTTTTGGCTTGGTGTGATTTTGCTGTTTCTGCACTGCTGGTAATTTCTTGTTGCCAAATTGTTTTCGAATTTCGGCCTTTGGAATAGGAGGACACTGTGTAATTGTAACACGTGGTCCTGACTTTCCCAAAAACTTACTAGTCGAATTCTCAAAGACTTTACTGATTAAGGATTGATTAACATTCTTAATAGGAAAATCTTTGTCTGAATAAATCTTATCATCACCAACAAGAGTGTACAGCAAGTTCACACTCTCCGACTCGTTTTCAGACGAGGACTCGATTGCAACAGTCTTAGCGGGTTTTGCAGGAGGATCACATAGAATATGATTCTCGAGAGGTATGTCCTCATTTTTGACTACTGCATCAGACTTTGCTGAATCAGTATTATCAGATTCATCATCAGAAGAATCAGCATCCTCAATCACAACTGGAGGATCCTGATTCTGTTCAGCAGTTACAAATGTATCTGCTGACCCATCTGAATCCGAGGATACTTCTTTCTGGTATCCGAGTCCTGCTGCAAACTCTTTCACATCTAGAGGCACAGATGGTTCAAAGAACACTCTGTCCTCCTCATCCGGCATGGCATCATAATTATGTCTCACTGGTGGTGGACAGTTCTTATAGCCTATGCACGTGACGTCCCTTTTCTCCTTTTGCACCTCAATGATGTGATCCAACACATAGCTAGAACTCAAATAACTATCTAACTTGAGTTGGATTGCCTCACTTTCCGTTTTTACACACGCCATTTCTTTTTGCATTGTCTCAAGACGAGATATATACAAATTAATGTCCGTTTGTTTTCTGGAAACCATTTTAGTTAACTCGGTTTTATCTTTCTTTAACTTTTCAATTACCGATTTAAACTCCTTTTCATGGTTTTCATAAAACATATTGGCTTCTGTGCATTTGGAAAGGTCCACAGTCAATTTCTGATTGTGGATAAAAGTCACATCATACTTTTCTTGCAAAGCTTCGTGCTTACTTTGCAAGTCACTCAAATTCTCATTCAAAGTAGTATGTTTGTCTTGCAAGTCAAACAAGCTAGCTTGTAAAGCATCATGTTTGCCTTGCAACTCAGACATACTTTTCTCTAAATCAGCACATCTAGCACGCAATCTATCACATTCATCACAAGTAATAGCAGTGGGTTCATTGACACATACCTGACTTGATGAACCGTTGACATTAGCCATAAAGGCTGAATGGAGAGAAGACAAAGAATAAGCAGCTTGATCCACCAGAATAGATCTTCTTTGAGTTTCTGCTGCAGCTTCCCCCAAAAGTTCATCAATATCTGCATCGATTGCTGCATTTGATGTCTCACCCACATGATCATCACCAGAATTGGATGATTCTTCATCAACACTCCTGCTGTACCCAGAAGAGTCTTCATCTTCAGACGATTCACCACCACTGGCGGAAGATTCTCCACCACTGGTGTGAACTAACTCCTTCACAACTTGAGCAAAACATGCTGTTCCATCAGGAGCATCGCCACCCAACTGGATTGACCAGTCACAACCTTCATCCACTTGAACCGAAAGTGCCCGGTTGGTTTGGTTGTTGACAGGCACCAATGTACGCTCATTGTTTCTGTTCTGCTGGTTGCCTTGATTTCTGAAGGGGTTTTGGTTCCCGTGCTGTGCTGGCTTTGTACATTCCCGTTTAAAGTGACCCCGTTCACCACAGTTAAAGCACTTCACTGCCTGTTTATCGAACCCATACTTGGTGTCTCTCTTACTCTCCAAGCTGGTTCTGCCAGTACTTTCCATCCAATCCTTTGCCCTTCTCACAGCACTCGCAAAGGCCCACTTGATATCCATCAAGTCCATCTCTTCTTTATCAATCTGCCGATAATCTTCTTGTGTCAGATTAATGTTGCCAATCTGACCTTCTATTAACCCACAGTACGCGCTCACTACAGTGTTAAGCAGCTCCATGTGTTCCTTAGCTACTTCTACACTGACTTTAGAGAAACTTGAAGTGTCGAGCTGTACTGTATTTGGCTTTGATTGCTGACCAGCAGATGATGTTCCTCCATAACATGCACGTTGTTGTTGAGCAGGAGGAGGAGGAGGTGGTTGTATTGGATTTCCATACATGTCTGTGGTGGGAGGTGGCTTAACTGGAACTTGCACCGGATTGCCATACATATCCGTGCTTGTGACAAACGCCGTTTGCAGTGGAGCATGTGGACCAGTTCTTGCAGACGAAGTACTTGAAGTTCCATAATACATTTCTGGATTTTGTGGCAGTGGAACTCTCTTCGCCTTTAATGTTTCCTCCTGATCCTTGTTTTCCAAAAGCTGCAGGAAGTCGTTGATATTTGTAGTTCTCAACACTCCGTTATACTTTAGGATTTCCAAGAAACTGCTCCATTGGGGAGGCAAAGCATCAGCAAATTTCTTCACCACTTCTGCTTGAGTTGTTGTTACACCAAAATTATTCAACTCAGTAAGCAAATGATAAAACCGGCTTGTCATGTCTCCCAAAGACTCCTTATCCATGCACGTGAAACAGTCGAATTCTTTCTTGAGCAGATCATGACGTAACTGACGTGTTGCTTCATTCCCTACTCCTCTAGTTTTCAACCCGTCCCACAACTTCTTAGTTGTCTTGAAATTGACAAACTGGTGATATATATCCTTGCTCAACGCCTGAGTGAGAATGGCGTATGCTTTCTTTTCCAGTCATACGTTTTCTTCTGATCTTCAGGAAGATCGGCAAACGTAGCAGTGTCTGAAGCAGCAACTTCTATAGCTTGATCAAAATCTGTGGTGAAACGTATCCACAGTTCGGTATTTTGCCCCAGTACGTACGTGCGAAATCTGTCAACCCAGCCCGGATATTCATTTAGATGCATCAACTTCGGAGGACGATTCAAACTTCCGGTTTCGCTTTCGCTCAATAGAATACTTTGGATGCTCGGAGTTTGATTCGATACTAATGCCCATTGACTTGAAGATATGGCATTTGCTTGTGAAGATGTAGATACCGGAGACTCGGCCCATGAAGGTGATAGACTTGTACATGTGTACTTTCCACTATCGGGAGCCGGTGTACCCCACCATGAGGGAGTGGAACCTGAACTCGTATATTTTCCACTGTCTGGAGCCGGATTCCACCAATTTGGATTCATGATTGATAAGACAAATAAAGTCTATATGGATATCCCGAAAGATCACACACAGCCGAAGGATCCTGGTTCGAAAGATCTGAAAGACAGAGACTTGTTAACAATAAACAGACCACAATCGAAAGATCAAATCTTGTTCGAAGGATCAACAGTGCTCGAAAGATCACTGTTGTATCTCGAACAATGATTTCGAAAGATTCACAAACTCGAAGGATTCACTATTTGAAAGATCCTTATCTTTCGAGTATATATCCTTATCTTTCGATAAACTGTCTTTCGAACAGATTCCCTGGTTCGAAGGATAACACTCTGACTTCGAAGGATGGGTCGAAGGATGTATATCTATCGAAGCTTCCTTGATCGAAAGATGGTCATTCGATGTCGAAAGATATCCTTCGAAACCCACTGACACACTGACACTGATGTGAAAGGTTGGTGAAAAGGTGATAGGTTGGTAAGGTCAACTTTCGGCAAAAGGGATGGTCAGAATGTACTTTCCCACCAACTTTGAAAATGTTACCCGAAATGTACACCCTTATCCAGAAACCAGTCACCGAAAAATGACCGGAATTTTGGCCGGAAAAACACCAAGTTTCTTAAAAACAGATTTTTAAGTTACCCAACCCAACCTTGAACACTCCCGGAAGGTTTAGAACGCGTTTTTATGCCAAGAAATCCAAGAAAAACACTAAAAATGGGATCTAAGCCAAGTGTCCAAACACACCAAGAACTTGAACAAAACCCGGTTTTAAACAAGGTAAAGAGCCTTGGCTCTGATACCACTTGTAGGTCCCTCTCGGAGGATGACGAACCTAAACCTTGTTATACTAACCCACTAGCGAGTGCGGAATCCAAGCTAGCAAGCAAACCGGGATGAAACAAGCACAAACACAAACACACAAGATTCACCGATTAACACCACTTGTATTAATGCGAATGAAAGGTTCCGGTTACAAGCACAATGTTTACAAATCAGTTTTGCAAACCCTCTAGAGTGTGTGTGTTCCTGGACAGAATGCTCTCTTATCTCTCGTATCTTTCTGTCTGTGTGCATCTATCTACAAGTGAACACATTGCATGGGTATTTATATACCCAGCACAGGTTGTCTTGTCCGAAGGATTCGATAGATGGTCGAAGGATCATCTATCGATTACTAGGCTTTCGAAGGATCAACATCTACCTCGAAGGATGATCTATCGATCATCCATCGAAGGTTCATCTTTCGAGCACATCGAAGGATCAACATTATCCTTCGATGAGCTATCCTTCGACACAGACAATACAACCAATTTGCTAACTGTTGGCCAAGTCAAACCAGGAGGACGGTTGACTTGGTCAACTTACAGGACTGACAAGGACATCGTTTACATCGTGACTGAATACAGACAAAGTACAGACACAAGTGCACCAACAGAGCTTCGTTTGTCATTTTGTAACCTCAAACAGACACATCTATCTTATAATCTTCGTAATTTAACCACCCTTTCCAAAATCCAACATCTAGATCTATCTTATAACGAGTTAATGGGTCCAATTCCAACGTTCCCCAACAAACTTACCGAACTTTACCTTTCTCGTAATTACTTGAAGGGTTCAATTACAGAATCTTTATCTCTGGGAAAATTAAGATTATTGCAAATATTAGATCTATCACTCAATGAGTTATCCGGTCCCATTCCGACATTACCCAATAAACTTACCGAACTATACCTTTCGGGTAATCACTTGAACGGTTCAATTCCAGAATCTTTGGGAAAACTAAGATTATTGCAAGTACTAGATCTATCAGGTAACGAGTTAACAGGTCCCATTCCGACATTTGCCGCGAAACTTATCGAACTATACCTTTATGATAATTTCTTGAAAGGTTCAATTCCAGAATCTTGTGGAAGATTAGCTGCTTTAACAACTTTCTCTCTAAAACACAATGAGTTAAATGGGACTACTCCGGTCTCAATTGGGCACCTCTCTAGACTCCAGTCTCTTGATGTCTCTCAGAATCAATTAAGTGGGACTATTCCGGTTTCGTTTGGGCAACTATCTAAACTCCAGTCTCTTGTTGTCTCTCGGAATCAACTAAGTGGGATTATTCCGGTTTCAATTGGGCAACTCTCTAAACTCCAGTCTCTTGATGTCTCTCGGAATCAGTTAAGTGGGACTATTCCGGTTACAATTGGGCAACTCTCTGAACTCAGTTCTCTTGATATCTCTTATAATTCTTTGGAGGGAGTAGTTTCTGAATCCCATTTTGCTAAGCTTTCGATGTTGAAGTATTTGGATGCAACTTATAACAGTAAGTTGACATTCAATGTTTCAAGTGACGGGCTGCCTCCATTCCAATTAATAAGAATGGATCTCAGTTCTTGCAAGATTAAAAATGGATTTCCGCAGTGGCTTCGAAATCAGAGAAAACTTAATATATTAGACGTGTCTAATGCAACTATTTCAGGACCTTTGGCAACATGGTTGAGGAAGATGCCCATCATCCCTTTCATAAATCTTTCCCACAACAACCTCAGCGGACCTTTGACCAACCTTCCAAGCGGGGGTACTGATAATACCAACTATTATCGGAAATTTGGAGCTTACCAAAATTATAATGATATTCGGGTCTTATCTCTGCAAAGTAACCTTTTCAAAGACTCGATTCCCAGGTCCTTGTGTAAGAGGAAAGATTTACATGTTCTTAATTTGTCCAAAAATTGGTTAACTGGGAAAATTCCTAAATGTTTTAAGAATCTTCAAAATTTGATATTTATGCAATTAAACTCAAATAGGTTAAGTGGCGTCATTCCAAGTTTTATAGGGAACCTTTCACAGTTAGAATGGTTAAGCTTGAATGATAATAAGTTTAGTGGTGAGCTTCATGCAGAGTTCTGGAATTTAAGTTGGTTAACTGTCTTAGATTTGGGTGATAATGCACTATGTGGAGAAATACCAGAATCGTTTGGAGAAACAAATCAATCATTGCAGGTTTTAAGGTTACACAACAATAACTTCACCGGAGAAATTCCTCAATCTCTCTGCACACATTTAGAGCTTCAAATTCTGGATGTTGCACACAATAACTTAATCGGAACAATTCCTCGTTGTCTAAGAGAATTGGACAGCATGGTTCACAATCATAGCTTTTATAGCTTTGATCATGGTATAGAGGAGGGGATCATTCAGGTAATGAAAGGCCTTTCTCTTGAATATACAAATACATGGTCATTTGTCACTAACATGGACCTTTCAAGCAACAAACTTGTTGGAGACATACCTGCAGAGATAACTGAACTCTACGGATTGGTGGGTCTCAATTTGTCCAATAATCATCTTAGTGGAGGCATTCCAGTCAGCATTGGAAACATGGCATCATTAAATTCTCTGGATTTATCGGGCAACGAGTTGGACGGGCTAATCCCCCCAAGCATTGCAGCTTTGACTTTTTTGAGCCATTTAAATTTGTCAAATAACAACTTGTCTGGGCAAATTCCAACAGGAAGTCAACTGCAAACCCTCATCGATCCATCAATATATGCAGGGAACAAAGATCTATGTGGAGCTCCATTGCCAAAGAATTGCTCCAATCATGAAGTGTTAACCACAGCGCCCAAGAAAAAATATGAAGCAGTTGATGAGCCCAATAAGGTATGGTTTTATGTGGACATAATATGTGGTTTTGCAACAGGGTTTTGGGGTGTTATTGTAGTTTTGATGTTGAAGAAGCAGTGGAGACACAAGCTTTTCATCTTTGTTGAGGAGTCAATGGACAAGATACACGTTGCAGTCATGGTAAGAGTTAACAAGATGAAGAGAGGAAGAGGAGCCATGTAGAGTTATCTAGTCATTAATATGTTGCAGAAAATTTGTTGTATTTTCCTTTAGTATTTCTCCATAACATTGTTAAATTTGCTTCTTACCACAAATGCATGAAGTCAAGTAGAACAGCTTGATTTTTTGTAAGAAATTGATCTGGATTTACATTCTATGTGGTGTATTTGTTGTATTTTAATCAAATATTGACTGTTGTACTTGAGGTTTTTTATGACTATGATTCATCAAGTTCGGGAACTTGCGCTCTCATTCTAATTGAAATGCTGAAGTTGTTGTCGGAAAATCGTTAAGGTAAGGATACATACCCAAAAGTAGGTTTTTCTATCAAGTATATCATTAGTCCCTCTGTCACAAGAAATGAGCCTATTTAGTTTTATTATGAAATGTCTAACTTAGAATTTTTATTAAATCCAGAAAAACAATAATACCTGTGTGACTAATTATCATAAGTGGGTTAAAATTGCTACCACTTTTGTAACTATCAAGTTTTATTTTTGTACTTGGAAAGTACCCATTTGACACTTAGTTTTGAAGTTAGACTCCATTTAGGAAGTAGATTTTGAGTCACTTTTTTCTTCTAAAGGTTGGTGGCAAGTGAAGCAGTGAATTTCTTTATCATTGTCCTGTTAGCATTATAAACTTAATGTGTTATGATTATGTATAATATTCGAATTCTATGTATGAATTATACTTAATATGTGTAACGAAGTGTAATAAGTGAACGGTTATGTGGCAAGGGTTGACACCGTTTTAAACGGTTGGTTTCCATCCAAATTTCAACCGCCACCAACCAACCCTATATATATACATTGCCGGCAGTTATGTCCGGCACCAAGATTCAATTTCATTCGATCTTGAATTCCAATAATATTCCTGTATATCTCTTTGATAATCATGGATTCTAAATCCACAAGTATTTCTGCTGCAAGTACAAATTCTATTCCAACAAGTGGTATCAGAGCCCCACTACTGGAAGACAAGAGATTCCTGCAACGACTTCTACAACCCTACCATGTTTGCACTGTTCATCTGAGAAGAAAGATAGACGTAGATTTCAAAGGAAGTGTTATTACTGCGATCAGTTAGGACATCAGATTGCAGAGTGTAAGAGGAAAGAAGAAGATGAAGCCTCTCAACTCATTCGTTTAGCAATAAACACGGGATCACAATCACAGAAGGGGGTTGATGATAATGATCAATATGATCGGTGTTCTGAGTTCATGGTGGTCGGTACAGACGGAAGTTACTTGTCGAATATCTGGTATGTTAGTAAATCATTTAAACGACACTATTCTGGAAACATAAACATGTTTAAACGAATCAAAAAACTGTATGAAGTTGAAACAAACACTCGGGAATGTAATTTTTATTTCATTCAAGGAATTGGTGTTGTTGAAATGATTTCCGGATCAGAAAAACTAAGAATTCAGAGTGTATTTTATACACCAGACATTGATCGGAACGTCCTGAGTTTTGATCAATTAATAACACAAGGTTATACGGCGAAATTTATGGGTGAGAAATGTAAAATATATCCAACTTTTAGTATTCCTACAATCGATAAAAGAAATGATATCACATGTTACTCACGAGAAGATGATGTTGGTAACAAAGAAAAAGAAGAGATGCTCAGATCTGAAACCGAATATGAGAAATTCAAGAATGATTACTTGAATTCATATTTCGAAAGTTTAAACATATCATCGGTGGAACCGGACTGGAACGTAATGATATTGCAAGCAATGTAATTCAACGAATTCCAAGACTGCAAAGCCCTTATGGATATGTTGGAAGATGATGGATATGTAGGAAAGTATAAGTTTTTCATAGAAAAGAAGTTCAAAGATATGGTCGATTGGTTCTTAAAGGTTAAACTGGAAATCAACTCAAGACCAATACCTGCCTATGCCGAGAATAACAGGAAAGTCAGCCTGTTGGAACTGTACTTAGCGGTCAAAAGAGAGGGTGGTCATCGACGTGTGACAGACAATCATATGTGGGCGGTGATAGCAAAAGATATGGGTCTTGATTATAATGATGCAGAACTAATGAGGCTCATGTACGCCATGTATTTAGACGTACTGGTTTATTACTACAAGATCAAGTGCACTCAAGAAGCTGCAGCCGAAAAGGAAGTCTGTGAAGATGTCGGTGAAAAGAGAAGAACCAGAAGCATGGAGATGGAAGCCGGAACAAGTGAACACCATGCTGCTGAACAGGAAGGAGCAACAGATGAACATTTCGCATTCTTTGCTGGGAATGATTGGTATGGGTTAAAGAGATTAAAGCAAAGGAAGAGGTTTGATTTTCGGAGGGCTGAAAAAGCAGTAAACGAAGCGAATGATAGTGTGCTGAAACACTCGCGAAAAGGAATTAAGTTTATGGGGAGTGATTGTTAGCATTATAAACTTAATATGTTATGATTATGTATAATATTCGAATTCTATGTATGATTTATACTTAATATGTGTAACGAAGTGTAATAAGTGAACGGTTATGTGGCAAGGGTTGACACGGTTTTAAACGGTTGGTTTCCCTCCAAATTTCAACCGCCACCAACCAACCCTATATATACACATTGCCGGCAGTTATGTCCGGCACCAAGATTCAATTTCATTCGATCTTGAATTCCAATAATATTCCTGTATATCTCTTTGATAATCATGGATTCTAAATCCACAAGTATTTCTGCTGCAAGTACAAGTTCTATTCCAACAAGTGGTATCAGAGCCACAGAGCCACTTCTGGAAGACAAGAGATTCCTGCAACGACTTCTACAACCCTGCCATGTTTGCACTATTCATCTGACGTAGATTTCAAAGGAAGTGTTATTACTGCGATCAGTTAGGACATCAGATTGCAGAGTGTAAGAGGAAAGAAGAAGAGGAAGCCTCTCAACTCATTCGTTTAGCAATAAACACGGGATCACAATCACAGAAGGGGGTTGATGATAATGATCAATATGATCGGTGTTCAGAGTTCATGGTGTTCGGTACAGATAAACGACACTATTCTGGAAACATAAACATGTTTAAACGAATCAAATAACTGTATGAAGTTGAAACAAACACTGGGGAATGTAATTTTTATTTCATTCAAGGAATTGGTGTTGTTGAAATGATTTCCGGATCAGAAAAACTAAGAATTCAGAGTGTATTTTATACACCAGACATTGATCGGAACGTCCTGAGTTTTGATCAATTAATAACACAAGGTTATACGGTGAAATTCATGGGTGAGAAATGTAAAATATATCCAACTTTTAGTATTCCTACAATCGATAAAAGAAATGATATCACATGTTACTCACGAGAAGATGATGTTGGTAACAAAGAAAAAGAAGAGATGCTCAGATCTGAAACCGAATATGAGAAATTCAAGAATGATTACTTGAATTCATATTTCGAAAGTTTAAACACATCATTGGAGGAACCGGACTGGAACGTAATGATATTGCAAGCAATGTAATTCAACGAATTCCTAGACTGCAAAGCCCTTATAGATATGTTGGAAGATGATGGATATGTAGGAAAGTATAAGTTTTTCATAGAAAAGAAGTTCGAAGATATGGTCGATTGGTTCTTAAAGGTTAAACTGGAAATCAACTCAAGACCATTACCTGCCTATGCCGAGAATAACAGGAAAGTTAGCCTGTTGGACCTGTACTTAGCGGTCAAAAGAGAGGGTGGTCATCGACGTGTGACAGACAATCATATGTGGGCGGTGATAGCAAAAGGTATGGGTCTTGATTATAATGATGCAGAACTAATGAGGCTCATGTACGCCATGTATTTAGACGTACTGGTTTATTACTACAAGATCAAGTGCACTCAAGAAGCTGCAGCCGAAAAGGAAGTCTGTGAAGATGTCGGTGAAAAGAGAAGAACCAGAAGCATGGAGATGGAAGCCGGAACAAGTGAACAGCATGCTGCTGAACAGGAAGGAGCAACAGATGAACATTTCGCATTCTTTGCTGGGAATGATTGGTATGGGTTAAAGAGATTAAAGCAAAGGAAGAGGTTTGATTTTCGGAGGGCTGAAAAAGCAGTAAACGAAGCGAATGATAGTGTGCTGAAACACTCGCGAAAAGGAATTAAGTTTATGGGGAGTGATTGTTAGCATTATAAACTTAATATGTTATGATTATGTATAATATTAGAATTCTATGTATGATTTATACTTAATATGTGTAACGAAGTGTAATAAGTGAACGGTTATGTGGCAAGGGTTGACACCGTTTTAAACGGTTAGTTTCCCTCCAAATTTCAACCGCCACCAACCAACCCTATATATACACATTGCCGGCAGTTATGTCCGGCACCAAGATTCAATTTCATTCGATCTTGAATTCCAATAATATTCCTGTATATCTCTTTGATAATCATGGATTCTAAATCCACAAGTATTTCTGCTGCAAGTACAAGTTCTATTCCAACAAGTGGTATCAGAGCCACTACTGGAAGACAAGAGATTCCTGCAACGACTTCTACAACCCTGCCATGTTTGCACTGTTCATCTGAGAAGAAAGATAGACGTAGATTTCAAAGGAAGTGTTATTACTGCGATCAGTTAGGACATCAGATTGCAGAGTGTAAGAGGAAAGAAGAAGATGAAGCCTCTCAACTCATTCGTTTAGCAATAAACACGGGATCACAATCACAGAAGGGGGTTGATGATAATGATCAATATGATCGGTGTTCAGAGTTCATGGTGGTCGGTACAGACGGAAGTTACTGGTCGAATATCTGGTATGTTAGTAAATCATTTAAACGACACTATTCTGGAAACATAAACATGTTTAAACGAATCAAAAAACTGTATGAAGTTGAAACAAACACTGGGGAATGTAATTTTTATTTCATTCAAGGAATTGGTGTTGTTGAAATGATTTCCGGATCAGAAAAACTAAGAATTCAGAGTGTATTTTATACACCAGACATTGATCGGAACGTCCTGAGTTTTGATCAATTAATAACACAAGGTTATACGGTGAAATTTATGGGTGAGAAATGTAAAATATATCCAACTTTTAGTATTCCTACAATCGATAAAAGAAATGATATCACATGTTACTCACGAGAAGATGATGTTGGTAACAAAGAAAAAGAAGAGATGCTCAGATCTGAAACCGAATATGAGAAATTCAAGAATGATTACTTGAATTCATATTTCGAAAGTTTAAACATATCATTGGAGGAACCGGACTGGAACGTAATGTTATTGCAAGCAATGTCATTCAACGAATTCCAAGACTGCAAAGCCCTTATGGATATGTTGGAAGATGATGGATATGTAGGAAAGTATAAGTTTTTCATAGAAAAGAAGTTTGAAGATATGGTCGATTGGTTCTTAAAGGTTAAACTGGAAATCAACTCAAGACCATTACCTGCCTATGCCGAGAATAACAGGAAAGTCAGCCTGTTGGACCTGTACTTAGCGGTCAAAAGAGAGGGTGGTCATCGACGTGTGACAGACAATCATATGTGGGCGGTGATAGCAAAAGATATGGGTCTTGATTATAATGATGCAGAACTAATGAGGCTCATGTACGCCATGTATTTAGACGTACTGGTTTATTACTACAAGATCACGTGCACTCAAGAAGCTGCAGCCGAAAAGGAAGTCTGTGAAGATGTCGGTAAAAAGAGAAGAACCAGAAACATGGAGATGGAAGCCGGAACAAGTGAACAGCCTGCTGCTGAACAGGAAGGAGCAACAGACGAACATTTCACATTCTTTGCTGGGAATGATTGGTATGGGTTACAGAGATTAAAGCAAAGGAAGAGGTTTGATTTTCGGAGGGCTGAAAAAGCAGTAAACGAAGCGAATGATAGTGTGCTGAAACACTCGTGAAAAGGAATTAAGTTTATGGGGAGTGATTGTTAGCATTATAAACTTAATATGTTATGATTATGTATAATATTCGAATTCTATGTATGATTTATACTTAATATGTGTAACGAAGTGTAATAAGTGAACGGTTATGTGGCAAGGGTTGACACCGTTTTAAACGGTTGGTTTCCCTCCAAATTTCAACCGCCACCAACCAACCCTATATATACACATTGCCGGCAGTTATGTCCGGCACCAAGATTCAATTTCATTCGATCTTGAATTCCAATAATATTCCTGTATATCTATTTGATAATCATGGATTCTAAATCCACAAGTATTTCTGCTGCAAGTACAAATTCTATTCCAACAAGTGGAATGAGAGCCACTACTGGAAGACAAGAGATTCCTGCAACGACTTCTACAACCCTGCCATGTTTGCACTGTTCATCTGACGTAGATTTCAAAGGAAGTGTTATTACTGCGATCAGTTAGGACATCAGATTGCAGAGTGTAAGAGGAAAGAAGAAGATGAAGCCTCTCAACTCATTCATTTAGCAATAAACACGGGATCACAATCACAGAAGGGGTTGATGATAATGATCAATATGATCGGTGTTCAGAGTTCATGGTGGTCGGTACAGACGGAAGTTACTGGTCGAATATCTGGTATGTTAGTAAATCATTTAAACGACACTATTCTGGAAAGATAAACATGATTAGACGAATCAAAAAACTGTATGAAATTGAAACAAACACTGGGGAATGTAATTTTTATTTCATTCAAGGAATTGGTGTTGTTGAAATGATTTCCGGATAAGAAAAACTAAGAATTCAGAGTGTATTTTATACACCAGACATTGATCGGAACGTCCTGAGTTTTGATCAATTAATAACACAAGGTTATACGGTGAAATTTATGGGTGAGAAATGTAAAATATATCCAACTTTTAGTATTCCTACAATCGATAAAAGAAATGATATCACATGTTACTCACAAGAAGATGATGTTGGTAACAAAGAAAAGGAAGAGATGCTCAGATCTGAAACCGAATATGAGAAATTCAAGAATGATTACTTGAATTCATATTTCGAAAGTTTAAACATATAATCGGAGGAACCGGACTGGAACGTAATGATATTGAAAGCAATGTCATTCAACGAATTCCAAGACTGCAAAGCCCTTATGGATATGTTGGAAGATGATGGATATGTAGGAAAGTATAAGTTTTTCATAGAAAAGAAGTTCGAAGATATGGTCGATTGGTTCTTAAAGGTTAAACTGGAAATCAACTCAAGACCATTACCTGCCTATGCCGAGAATAACAGGAAAGTCAGCCTGTTGGACCTGTACTTAGCGGTCAAAAGAGAGGGTGGTCATCGACGTGTGACAGACAATCATATGTGGGCGGTGATAGCAAAAGATATGGGTCTTGATTATAATGATGCAGAACTAATGAGGCTCATGTACGCCATGTATTTAGACGTACTGGTTTATTACTACAAGATCAAGTGCACTCAAGAAGCTGCAGCCGAAAAGGAAGTCTGTGAAGATGTCGGTGAAAAGAGAAGAACCAGAAGCATGGAGATGGAAGCCGGAACAAGTGAACAGCATGCTGCTGAACAGGAAGGAGCAACAGACGAACATTTCACATTCTTTGCTGGGAATGATTGGTATGGGTTAAAGAGATTAAAGCAAAGGAAGAGGTTTGATTTTCGGAGGGCTGAAAAAGCAGTAAAAGAAGCGAATGATAGTGTGCTGAAACACTCGCGAAAAGGAATTAAGTTTATGGGGAGTGATTGTTAGCATTATAAACTTAATATGTTATGATTATGTATAATATTCGAATTCTATGTATGATTTATACTTAATATGTGTAACGAAGTGTAATAAGTGAACGGTTATGTGGCAAGGGTTGACACCGTTTTAAACGGTTAGTTTCCCTCCAAATTTCAACCGCCACCAACCAACCCTATATATACACATTGCCGGCAGTTATGTCCGGCACCAAGATTCAATTTCATTCGATCTTGAATTCCAATAATATTCCTGTATATCTCTTTGATAATCATGGATTCTAAATCCACAAGTATTTCTGCTGCAAGTACAAGTTCTATTCCAACAAGTGGTATCAGAGCCACTACTGGAAGACAAGAGATTCCTGCAACGACTTCTACAACCCTGCCATGTTTGCACTGTTCATCTGAGAAGAAAGATAGACGTAGATTTCAAAGGAAGTGTTATTACTGCGATCAGTTAGGACATCAGATTGCAGAGTGTAAGAGGAAAGAAGAAGATGAAGCCTCTCAACTCATTCGTTTAGCAATAAACACGGGATCACAATCACAGAAGGGGGTTGATGATAATGATCAATATGATCGGTGTTCAGAGTTCATGGTGGTCGGTACAGACGGAAGTTACTGGTCGAATATCTGGTATGTTAGTAAATCATTTAAACGACACTATTCTGGAAACATAAACATGTTTAAACGAATCAAAAAACTGTATGAAGTTGAAACAAACACTGTGGAATGTAATTTTTATTTCATTCAAGGAATTGGTGTTATTGAAATGATTTCCGGATCAGAAAAACTAAGAATTCAGAGTGTATTTTATACACCAGACATTGATCGGAACGTCCTGAGTTTTGATCAATTAATAACACAAGGTTATACGGTGAAATTTATGGGTGAGAAATGTAAAATATATCCAACTTTTAGTATTCCTACAATCGATAAAAGAAATGATATCACATGTTACTCACGAGAAGATGATGTTGGTAACAAAGAAAAAGAAGAGATGCTCAGATCTGAAACCGAATATGAGAAATTCAAGAATGATTACTTGAATTCATATTTCGAAAGTTTAAACATATCATTGGAGGAACCGGACTGGAACGTAATGATATTGCAAGCAATGTCATTCAACGAATTCCAAGACTGCAAAGCCCTTATGGATATGTTGGAAGATGATGGATATGTAGGAAACTATAATTTTTTCATAGAAAAGAAGTTTGAAGATATGGTCGATTGGTTCTTAAAGGTTAAACTGGAAATCAACTCAAGACCATTACCTGCCTATGCCGAGAATAACAGGAAAGTCAGCCTGTTGGACCTGTACTTAGCGGTCAAAAGAGAGGGTTGTCATCGACGTGTGACAGACAATCATATATGGGCGGTGATAGCAAAAGATATGGGTCTTGATTATAATGATGCAGAACTAATGAGGCTCATGTACGCCATGTATTTAGACGTACTGGTTTATTACTACAAGATCACGTGCACTCAAGAAGCTGCAGCCGAAAAGGAAGTCTGTGAAGATGTCGGTAAAAAGAGAAGAACCAGAAACATGGAGATGGAAGCCGAAACAAGTGAACAGCCTGCTGCTGAACAGGAAGGAGCAACAGACGAACATTTGACATTCTTTGCTGGGAATGATTGGTATGGGTTACAGAGATTAAAGCAAAGGAAGAGGTTTGATTTTCGGAGGGCTGAAAAAGCAGTAAACGAAGCGAATGATAGTGTGCTGAAACACTCGTGAAAAGGAATTAAGTTTATGGGGAGTGATTGTTAGCATTATAAACTTAATATGTTATGATTATGTATAATATTCGAATTCTATGTATGATTTATACTTAATATGTGTAACGAAGTGTAATAAGTGAACGGTTATGTGGCAAGGGTTGACACCGTTTTAAACGGTTGGTTTCCCTCCAAATTTCAACCGCCACCAACCAAACCTATATATACACATTGCCGGCAGTTATGTCCGGCACCAAGATTCAATTTCATTCGATCTTGAATTCCAAAAATATTCCTGTATATCTATTTGATAATCATGGATTCTAAATCCACAAGTATTTCTGCTGCAAGTACAAATTCTATTCCAACAAGTGGTATCAGAGCCACTACTGGAAGACAAGAGATTCCTGCAACGACTTCTACAACCCTGCCATGTTTGCACTGTTCATCTGACGTAGATTTCAAAGGAAGTGTTATTACTGCGATCAGTTAGGACATCAGATTGCAGAGTGTAAGAGGAAAGAAGAAGATGAAGCCTCTCAACTCATTCATTTAGCAATAAACACGGGATCACAATCACAGAAGGGGGTTGATGATAATGATCAATATGATCGGTGTTCAGAGTTCATGGTGGTCGGTACAGACGGAAGTTACTGGTCGAATATCTGGTATGTTAGTAAATCATTTAAACGACACTATTCTGGAAAGATAAACATGATTAGACGAATCAAAAAACTGTATGAAGTTGAAACAAACACTGGGGAATGTAATTTTTATTTCATTCAAGGAATTGGTGTTGTTGAAATGATTTCCGGATCAGAAAAACTAAGAATTCAGAGTGTATTTTATACACCAGACATTGATCGGAACGTCCTGAGTTTTGATCAATTAATAACACAAGGTTATACGGTGAAATTTATGGGTGAGAAATGTAAAATATATCCAACTTTTAGTATTCCTACAATCGATAAAAGAAATGATATCACATGTTACTCACGAGAAGATGATGTTGGTAACAAAGAAAAGGAAGAGATGCTCAGATCTGAAACCGAATATGAGAAATTCAAGAATGATTACTTGAATTCATATTTCGAAAGTTTAAACATATCATCGGAGGAACCGGACTGGAACGTAATGATATTGCAAGCAATGTCATTCAACGAATTCCAAGACTGCAAAGCCCTTATGGATATGTTGGAAGATGATGGATATGTAGGAAAGTATAAGTTTTTCATAGAAAAGAAGTTCGAAGATATGGTCGATTGGTTCTTAAAGGTTAAACTGGAAATCAACTCAAGACCATTACCTGCCTATGCCGAGAATAACAGGAAAGTCAGCCTGTTGGACCTGTACTTAGCGGTCAAAAGAGAGGGTGGTCATCGACGTGTGACAGACAATCATATGTGGGCGGTGATAGCAAAAGATATGGGTCTTGATTATAATGATGCAGAACTAATGAGGCTCATGTACGCCATGTATTTAAACGTACTGGTTTATTACTACAAGATCAAGTGCACTCAAGAAGCTGCAGCCGAAAAGGAAGTCTGTGAAGATGTCGGTAAAAAGAGAAGAACCAGAAGCATGGAGATGGAAGCCGGAACAAGTGAACAGCCTGCTGCTGAACAGGAAGGAGCAACAGACGAACATTTCACATTCTTTGCTGGGAATGATTGGTATGGGTTAAAGAGATTAAAGCAAAGGAAGAGGTTTGATTTTCGGAGGGCTGAAAAAGCAGTAAACAAAACGAATGATAGTGTGCTGAAACACTCGCGAAAAGGAATTAAGTTTATGGGGAGTGATTGTTAGCATTATAAACTTAATATGTTATGATTATGTATAATATTCGAATTCTATGTATGATTTATACTTAATATGTGTAACGACGTGTAATAAGTGAACGGTTATGTGGCAAGGGTTGACACCGTTTTAAGTCTTAAACGGTTGGTTTCCCTCCAAATTTCAACCGCCACCAACCAACCCTATATATACACATTGCCGGCAGTTATGTCCGGCACCAAGATTCAATTTCATTCGATCTTGAATTCCAATAATATTCCTGTATATCTCTTTGATAATCATGGATTCTAAATCCACAAGTATTTCTGCTGCAAGTACAAATTCTATTCCAACAAGTGGTATCAGAGAGCCACTACTGGAAGACAAGAGATTCCTGCAACGACTTCTACAACCCTGCCATGTTTGCACTGTTCATCTGACGTAGATTTCAAAGGAAGTGTTATTACTGCGATCAGTTAGGACATCAGATTGCAGAGTGTAAGAGGAAAGAAGAAGATGAAGCCTCTCAACTCATTCGTTTAGCAATAAACACGGGATCACAATCACAGAAGGGGGTTGATGATAATGATCAATATGATCGGTGTTCAGAGTTCATGGTGGTCGGTACAGACGTTAGTTACTGGTCGAATATCTGGTATGTTAGTAAATCATTTAAACGACACTATTCTGGAAAGATAAACATGTTTAGACGAATCAAAAAACTGTATGAAGTTGAAACAAACACTGGGGAATGTAATTTTTATTTCATTCAAGGAATTGGTGTTGTTGAAATGATTTTCGGATCAGAAAAACTAAGAATTCAGAGTGTATTTTATACACCAGACATTGATCGGAACGTCCTGAGTTTTGATCAATTAATAACACAAGGTTATACGGTGAAATTTATGGGTGAGAAATGTAAAATATATCCAACTTTTAGTATTCCTACAATCGATAAAAGAAATGATATCACATGTTACTCACGAGAAGATGATGTTGGTAACAAAGAAAAGGAAGAGATGCTCAGATCTGAAACCGAATATGAGAAATTCAAGAATGATTACTTGAATTCATATTTCGAAAGTTTAAACATATCATCGGAGGAACCGGACTGGAACGTAATGATATTGCAAGCAATGTCATTCAACGAATTCCAAGACTGCAAAGCCCTTATGGATATGTTGGAAGATGATGGATATGTAGGAAAGTATAAGTTTTTCATAGAAAAGAAGTTCGAAGATATGGTCGATTGGTTCTTAAAGGTTAAACTGGAAATCAACTCAAGCCCATTACCTGCCTATGCCGAGAATAACAGGAAAGTCAGCCTGTTGGACCTGTACTTAGCGGTCAAAAGAGAGGGTGGTCATCGACGTGTGACAGACAATCATATGTGGGCGGTGATAGCAAAAGATATGGGTCTTGATTATAATGATGCAGAACTAATGAGGCTCATGTACGCCATGTATTTAGACGTACTGGTTTATTACTACAAGATCAAGTGCACTCAAGAAGCTGCAGCCGAAAAGGAAGTCTGTGAAGATGTCGGTAAAAAGAGAAGAACCAGAAGCATGGAGATGGAAGCCTGAACAAGTGAACAGCCTGCTGCTGAACAGGAAGGAGCAACAGACGAACATTTCACATTCTTTGCTGGGAATGATTGGTATGGGTTAAAGAGATTAAAGCAAAGGAAGAGGTTTGATTTTCGGAGGGCTGAAAAAGTAGTAAACGAAGCGAATGATAGTGTGCTGAAACACTCGCGAAAAGGAATTAAGTTTATGGGGAGTGATTGTTAGCATTATAAACTTAATATGTTATGATTATGTATAATATTCGAATTCTATGTATGATTTATACTTAATATGTGTAACGAAGTGTAATAAGTGAACGGTTATGTGGCAAGGGTTGACACCGTTTTAAACAGTTGGTTTCCCTCCAAATTTCAACCGCCACCAACCAACCCTATATATACACATTGCCAGCAGTTATGTCCGGCACCAAGATTCAATTTCATTCGATCTTGAATTCCAATAATATTCCTGTATATCTCTTTGATAATCATGGATTCTAAATCCACAAGTATTTCTGCTGCAAGTACAAATTCTATTCCAACAAGTGGTATCAGAGCCCACTACTGGAAGACAAGAGATTCCTGCAACGACTTCTACAACCCTGCCATTTTTGCATTGTTCATCTGAGAAGAAAGATAGACGTAGATTTCAAAGGAAGTGTTATTACTGCGATCAGTTAGGACATCAGATTGCAGAGTGTAAGAGGAAAGAAGAAGATGAAGCCTCTCAACTCATTCGTTTAGCAATAAACACGGGATCACAATCACAGAAGGGGGTTGATGATAATGATCAATATTATCGATGTTCAGAGTTCATGGTGGTCGGTACGGACGGAAGTTACTGGTCGAATATCTGGTATGTTAGTAAATCATTTAAACGACACTATTCTGGAAACATAAACATGTTTAAACGAATCAAAAAACTGTATGAAGTTGAAACAAACACTGGGGAATGTAATTTTTATTTCATTCAAGGAATTGGTGTTGTTGAAATGATTTCCGGATCAGAAAAACTAAGAATTCAGAGTGTATTTTATACACCAGACATTGATCGGAACGTCCTGAGTTTTGATCAATTAATAACACAAGGATATACGGTGAAATTTATGGGAGAGAAATGTAAAATATATCCAACTTTTAGTATTCCTACAATCGATAAAAGAAATGATATCACATGTTACTCATGAAAAGATGATGTTGGTAACAAAGAAAAAGAAGAGATGCTCAGATCTGAAACCGAATATGAGAAATTCAAGAATGATTACTTGAATTCATATTTTGAAAGTTTAAACATATCATCGGAGGAACCGGACTGGAACGTAATGATATTGCAAGCAATGTCATTCAACGAATTCCAGGACTGCAAAGCCCTTATGGATATGTTGGAAGATGATGGATATGTTGGAAAGTATAAGTTTTTCATAGAAAAGAAGTTCGAAGATATGGTCGATTGGTTCTTAAAGGTTAAACTGGAAATCAACTCATGACCATTACCTGCCTATGCCGAGAATAACAGGAAAGTCAGCCTGTTGGACCTGTACTTAGCGGTCAAAAGAGAGGGTGGTCATCGACGTGTGACAGACAATCATATGTGGGCGGTGATAGCAAAAGATATGGGTCTTGATTATAATGATGCAGAACTAATGAGGCTCATGTATGCCATGTATTTAGACGTACTGGTTTATTACTACAAGATCAAGTGCACTCAAGAAGCTGCAGCCGAAAAGGAAGTCTGTGAAGATGTCGGTGAAAAGAGAAGAACCAGAAGCATGGAGATGGAAGCCGGGACAAGTGAACAGCCTGCTGCTGAACAGGAAGGAGCAACAGACGAACATTTCGCATTCTTTGCTGGGAATGATTGGTATGGGTTAAAGAGATTAAAGCAAAGGAAGAGGTTTGATTTTCGGAGGGCTGAAAAAGCAGTAAACGAAGCGAATGATAGTGTACTGAAACACTCGCGAAAAGGAATTAAGTTTATGGGGAGTGATTGTTAGCATTATAAACTTAATATGTTATGATTATGTATAATATTCGAATTCTTTGTATGATTTATACTTAATATGTGTAACAAAGTGTAATAAGTGAACGGTTATGTGGCAAGGGTTGACACCGTTTTAAACGGTTGGTTTCCCTCCAAATTTCAACCGCCACCAACCAACCCTATATATATACATTGCCGGCAGTTATGTCCGGCACCAAGATTCAATTTCATTCGATCTTGAATTCCAATAATATTCCTGTATATCTCTTTGATAATCATGGATTCTAAATCCACAAGTATTTCCGCTGCAAGTACAAATTCTATTCCAACATGTTCTGTCATAATATGATTAATCTTGTACCATGAAATTTCCATGTTCCCTTTCCCTATTAGAGGTGACAATTTTGACCCATAAAATAACAAATAATTCGATTTAGTTATGCTATGTTTGAAGCGGGTCAATATTTTATTTTGAGAAGTACCCTTTTGTTTTATTGAATACAACAGCAGCTTTTAACCTTTCTTCATTTTGTGTTCGTATAGTCCTTTTTCACTTCCATATTTGAGAGTATATAATATATCTCTATTAACACCACTCGTCCATACTAAGGTAATGCGTAGTGGGGCGCTTTGCCATAAGATAGCGCCGTCAAAACGCCCAAACACCAAAACTTTGGGCGCTATAAATGAAAATTGGGGTTGTGGCGCGATAATTTTAACGGCGGTATGGGATTTGCTTTTGAAGTGTTGACCAATCAAAAATTATTAAGGGTTTTTATAATATTCTAATGAAATTGAAAATTAAGAATTAGGTAATGATGGGTAGGGGCTTTATGACTACGGACTCTAGTGATATAACGCCCCATAAAGCCCCCGTGTGACGTGGCACGACATGTGTCGCATAACGCCCCACAAGGGGCTTTATGACTACGGATGGCCTAAGTGAGTGTCGAAGGGGACTGAAACCGACACACGTGGATTACCGCATTGGTTTTCAGTGTTTCCTTGTTTAGGCTATTTGCTATCTAATTCTAGAGTAGTGGGTTTAATGTCTAATCATGTTCTTATGTTTATTTTCTTTGTTTGTAATTCTTTAAAAAGGCCAACTGTTTATATGAAAAATCATGAGGAAACTGCTCCATACTAATAATACTCAGGGAGTTGCGTATATTAACTATTGGGATTCAGATGTTTGGAATTCATATCAATTCTACAAATAATTTTTTTTTCTAAGATAATTCACCTTCCGTTAGTGAAACTGATTCCAGTTAGTGAAATTGATTCCCAAATCTGAGGCACTGTCCGAGTTTGACCCGGTCATCCCCGAGATTGAACGTGTCTGACCGAATCCTTCGGGTACCGCCAAGTCAAGCCCGGGTTTGAACTTTGACTGAGTTGATGATTCTGGCCAATTCCGCCAAGTCATGCCCGAGTTTGACCGAGTCCAATTCTGGTTACCACGTTGGTGAAAATCGCAACAGAAGAATCTTGATTCCAAGGCCATATCGGCGGAGGTGCACAAAAAGCCGGTTCTGGAAGCAGACCTAGGTATTGCCAAGAAGGCAAGAACCGGTTATTAGGAAATTGGTTTCATATTGGTTCTACATTTTTGATACAGGAATCCGTTCCATACCCGAGTTATAAAAACCGTTTTTTTCCTTTTTTTAAACTAGACCCTAGAATTGGTTCCATACTCTACGTGATAATTATAAACTAAAATGTAAAATGTAATTGTAAACTTGTGATTTCTTTGGTAATGTTCAGTTAAACTAAAATAACAAATAAATAAAATCTAGAGTTCATTTTGTTAACTTTATTTTTTATTACTAATAAAAAATTTAAAAATAAAATAAAATCCAGCTTCTTATACATGGTTCCGTACCAAGTATTATACCTCACCTTACCCGGTTCCTATCGGGTGTGGTTTTCCACTCTAAAAACGAGTTCCCTACCATAACAGGTTCCTCTTTGACTATACTCGGAACCAGTTTGGAAACGAAAGGAAAAACCCAAAAAAACATAATTTTGTGCAGCTTTAGTAAGCAGGATCTGATCTTACCAAGCGTTCGATTAGAATAACACTGAATCTTATAGTGAGCCGCGGCCTACCAATGGACATCCGGGCCTCCGACGGGCTTTGGGCCTTCTCAGCTTTAACAAATTTCAGGCCACGCTCTATTAAACCCAAACATTTTTTTTTTTGAACGGCAAATTTGGATCACTGACGGACCACTGGAGTATCATCGTGCCACTAGCGGAAGCACCCGAACACATCCATCTCCACTAGGCATAATGCCTATACACCAATTCAGGAGGAAATCCAATAAATATGGAAAACCCCCCTTGTGAGAATCGAACCCAGGACCTATTGGTCCCAAAATTTTATCTCACCTCCAAGATGCCACTAGGCAATAAAGCCATGGACAAACCACAACATTAATCTCCGGTTCACCTTTCATGGGTAAGCACAAAAATAGTGTCCGGTTTTTCTGTTTAATCTTTCAATTTCAAAGGGTAAAGCACAAATTAATCTCTGGCGATATTCAGGGCAGGGCATGTTTGGCTAAGCTTTTTGAAACAACTTATTGACTTATTAGTTTTTTTAAAAGTCATAAGCTCCAAAATGATGTTTGGCAATGACGGTGTATGTGAGGGGAAACAACCAATAAGTCACTCTATACTGACTTTTACAAAAAGCCAATAAGTCAATAAGTTGTTTCAAAAAGCTTAGCCAAACATGCCCTCAATCTTTGAATACTTCTTATGAAACTACACAGACAACAACCATTCATATCTGCAATTCAATTTCTCAGTTCTTCACAAGGTAACCTTCTACTTTCACCTTCCTTTTGCTGAAGTGATTGTGTTTATTGAATTTACAACACCTGATTAGGTCACAAGTGTATATCATATAGCCAAGGTAACAAATCTGGCGAGTTAAAAGCATATGCACACCATATGTTTGATAAAATGCTTGTGTGAGATAAAGCCTCTTGAGTTCACAACTGTATATCCTAAACCCAAGGTAACATGGCTGATTAGTTAAAATCATATGCACACAACGTGTTTGATAAAATGTTTGTGTGATATGAAGTCTTTCAAGATGGGTGATAAAATGCTTCTTAATCTGCAGCCTAGTTCAGCAACCTGTTTGATAAAATGCTTTTTCATAGTAAAGCCTTAAAGATTGGATAATGTTCCTTTAATACGTTACATATGACACATACCTAATGTATCCTAATCCACAGCCTGTTTTCGTCCACCCAAGACTATATAGCTGTAATCAGCAGTGTATTTTGATAAAAAATAAAGAGAAAAGACCCAAAACCTGATGCGCTTATTCATAGATCATTTCTTTACTTTTGCGTTTATCACCAAACAATATCTCTTTTTTTTTTTTCATTTACATAGAATCAATAAAGCAGTTGATGTGTGTAAAATGCAACATATAAATTACATCAAATGAGGCATAAAACTAACCCTTTTTAAGTACTAATGTTGGAAAAAGAGTGTTTTTGTCTTCCTTTTGTATTTTCAGGATGAAATGAGCTCAAATTCACAAAAGAAGCAAAAAGACAGCTAATTCTAACATAAATACAAGAAAAGGAACAAAAGTAGATTGCCCGAACCCTCAACGGCATCCTCCCAAGCAAAGAAGAGAGGCCAGAAGACTGAGCACGCCCCGTGCTCAGCCAGCACGGGGCCGTGCCCAAGAAACAGCATAAAAGACAAACCTATAGAAGCTTCCATTGCCCACCACGGGGTCGTGTCCAGTGAGCACGGGGGCGTGGCGAAAGTACAGCAGGCGCATTAATTGTAATTGCGAATTACAATTAATGAAGAGAGAGAGTGTCAGACGGGCACGGGGGCGTGTCCAGCGGACACGGAGCCGTGCCCAGCCTTCTGTTCAGCCTATAAATAGGAGTGCTTGGCTTCATTTCAACTCATCCCTTGGCACACCACCTCTCTCACACTTCATCCACCACCCACCACCACCATAACACCATCATCCACCACCATCATCCATTGTCCATCATAGAGTGTGTGAGTCATCTCGGGATCCAAGATTGATCGTTAGAGTTCTTGACAATCAAGGCCGTGTTTGCCTAAGTCTCTTACATCACTTGGTGAAGACAAGTGTTTAGTATAATACTTTTTATTTTTAATCTTTTGCACTTTTTATTTGGTTTTGTATTAATGACTTTAATAACTAGTTGCTTATGTTGAAGGTGATCTTTCCTTATCGTTTGTCCGTGGTGTTTTGGCATTATTTTACTGTCTATATAAAATAAAAGATTTTCACCATTCATATCTCCACGGTCTATATGGAGGTATGTTGGCTACCTGGTCGGGGGTTAAGGGAACGGTTTGGTAAGGGTCTTGCCCTTGTTCAGCGTTTAGAGGTCCTGCAAGGGACCTTGGTCAAATTTAGTAGGATCTCCTTCAATACCCATAGGTATTGGATGGCGGGGATCCAAACTCTTTGACCCCCTCATAAGTTAACTACTATTAATACTATAACCCGGCTATTTAGGACTGTATCCCTGCTGACTCAGACTACTTAGCCGAGGGTAACGTCACCGCCAAAAGCGAGGCCTACCACAATTTGCATTAATAACTTAATTCATTATCTTCCAATAATCCAACCCTTTAGGATTGTATCCTTGCTGACTCAAACTACTGGGTTGAGGGTAACGTCGCCTTCAAAAGAGGGGCCTACTACAATAACTAAGATAATCTCTTAAACAAGTGCAAAAGTGCGAAAATAATCAAAGGTTATACTAATACACGAGTCGGATCCAAGTGATTCATCTTGTCTATCTCTTTTTATTTTATTTTTATTTTTCAGCATTTAGTTAGTTTTTATTTTCTTAGTTTAAAAACCTTTTCTAACTTTTTGATTTGATTAGACGTTGATGATAAACCGGTACTAAAAGCTCTTGTGTCCTTGGACGACCTCTGTATCTTACCAACACTATACTACGTCCACGATGGGTGCACTTGCCCATATGTGTGTTTAGTGTTAGTGAATATCGTGTTTTATAAATTTATAACTTGGCTAAAGGTGTAAAAAGGGCTTAAAATATATCTAAAAATATATAACACCTCACACACATCAAGTTTTTGGCGCCGTTGCCAGGGGACACAAGGATTTTAAGAAAGCTTAAAATCAACGGCCTAATCAGTTTTTCAAAACCTTTTCAAAACGCGCGCACATTTTTCTGCATTTTAGTTTAGTTTGCATTTACAGTAGCCTGAACACGGGGCCGTGCTCGCTGAACACGCCCCCGTGCTGCATATTTTTAGTTAGATACCCAGATACAGAGTCTGAACACGGGGCCGTGCTCACTGAACACGCCCCCGTGCTCACTGAACACGGGGCCGTGTCCAGCTTCTGTTTCCGTCTTTGTTTTTGTTTTCTGGTCCCGAGACTCAGTTGTGGTCTGTTGAGTGATTCTTATGGATCAATACTCAGGAGATTACAACTACACCTATGATGAGGATGATTATAGGGGTAATTATTGCACTAATTGTCGTAACACACACTCGGTTCAATATAGTAACTCATATCAACCATCCGCTTCATACAACTATTATGAGGAGCCCAGGTACGAGCCATCAACTTCATACACATCCTATGAAGACCAAAGGTATGAACCTCCTCCCTCATACTCATATTTTGATGAACCAAGGTATGAGCCCTCATACTCATACTTTGAAGATTCAAGATATGAGCCACCACCTTCATACTCTTATTATGAGGAACCATGGAGTGAACAACCCACCTCATATGAGTACTATGAAGAACAAAGTTACGACCCTTATCCATCATATACCTACAATGAAGAACAATGGTGTGAACCATCTACTTCATATGGGTACTATGAGGAACCAAGGATCAAACAACCAGATTCAAGCTTTGAGGATCCCAATTCTTTTTCTCTCACCGAAGTGACCAATAGGATATTAGAACACATTAAAACTATCGAACGTTGCATAAAAGAATCTCGCGCAAGGGAAGAGGAATCCCGCGCAAGAGAAGAATTAAATTGTAATGATAACGTAGAGATAGTTGAAAATGTAAAAATGGAAGAACAAGAAAGTGAAAAACCGAAACATGAGTTAAACAACGAAAAAGGTGAGTCCGACAACGTTAAAATACAAGAAGAGTCTAATTTTGAAGAAATTAATCTCTTGTCACCTACTTTTGAGAAGAGTAAATTGCCATTTTAGTCCCTAAGTTTTGTTTAAATTTGCCAGTTTAGTCCAAATAGTTTTTTTATGCATCTGGGTCCCTGACTTTTACATTTTGTTGCCATTTTGATCACTTTGCCTAACTCCATCCAAAAACTCCATCTTTAACCAGGGGTATTTTGGGGATTTTCATTTTAAATGTTTTTAATTGCCATTTTGATCCAATTCAAAAAATCAAAAAAATTCCAAAAAATCAAAAAAATTCCAAAAAATAATAAAAATTCTAAAAAATCATAAAAATTCTAAAAAATCCAAAAAATTCTAAAAAATCCATTTTGGCGCGAACCGTTTCGACCCGTACCGTTTCGAAGCTGAACCGTTTCGACGCGAACCGTTTCGACCCGTACCGTTTCAAGCCGAACCGTTTCAAGCCGAACCGTTTCGACCCGTACCGTTTCGAACCGAACCGTGCCGTATCGAACCGAACCGTTTCGAGCTGAACCGTTTCGAACCCGAACCGTTTCGAGCTGAACCGTTTCGACGCGAACCGTTTCGAAGCCGAACCGTTTCGACCCGTACCGTTTCAAACCGAACCGTGCCGTATCGAACCGAGCCGTTTCGAACCGAACCGTTTCGACCCGAACCATTTCAAGCCGAACCGTTTCGAACCGAACCGTGCCGTATCGAACCGAGCCGTTTCGAACCGAGCCGTTTCGAACCGAACCGTGCCGTTTCGACCCGTACCGTTTCGAACCGAACCGTTTCGACCCGTACTTCGTATCGAACCGTGCCGTTTCGACCCGTACCGTTTCGACCCGTACGGGTCGAAACGGTTCGGTTCGAAACGGTACGGGTCGAAACGGCACGGTTCGGTTCGAAACCGTACGGGTCGAAACGGTTCGGTTCGAAACGGTACGGGTCGAAACGGCACAGTTCGGTTCGAAACGGTACGGGTCGAAACGGTTCGGCTTCGAAACGGTACGGCTCGAAACGGTTCGGGTTTGAAACGGTTCAGCTCGAAACGGTTCGGTTCGATACGGCACGGTTCGGGTCGAAACGGTACTGGTCGAAACGGTTCGGCTTCGAAACGGTACGGGTTGAAACGGTTCGCGTCGAAACGGTTCAGCTCGAAACGGTTCGGTTCGATACGGCACGGTTCGGTTCGAAACGGTACGGGTCGAAACGGTTCGGCTTGAAACGGTTCGGCTTCGAAACGGTACGGGTCGAAACGGTTCGCGTCGAAACGGTTCAGCTTCGAAACGGTACGGGTCGAAACGATTCGCGCCAAAACGGATTTTTTGGATTTTTTAGAATTTTTTTGGATTTTTTAGAATTTTTATGATTTTTTAGAATTTTTATTATTTTTTGGAATTTTTTGGAATTTTTTTTTGATTTTTTGGAATTGGATCAAAATAGCAATTAAAAACATTTAAAATTAAAATCCCCAAAATATCCTGGTTAAAGATGGAATTTTTGGATGGAGTTAGGCAAAGTGATCAAAATGGCAACAAAATGTAAAAGTCAGGGACCCAGATGCACAAAAAAAACTATTTGGACTAAACTGGCAAATTTGGACAAAACTCAGGGACTAAAATGGCAATTTACTCTTTTGAGAATCATTGTTTAGTAACCCCTCATGCCAAGTTTTTAAAAGAGTTAAACACTAGTACTAAAATCACAGAGATGGTAAGTGTTAAGTTAACTAATGATCAAACCTAGCTAATAAAAGAAGATCCTTTTGAAATTAACATTACACCGGTTCCATGTTTCTTTCAAAATTCATTTATTAGTAATATCACCATTGATAAAGATCTTTGTGTTAACATAATGCCTAACTATATTTTTGAAAAGTTAAGCATTAGTGATTTGACTCCACTTCAAATACCCATTTTTCTATCCGATCGGAAAGTGATAAAATCAATCGGTGTAGTTAAAGATGTTTTGGTTCAAACAAATCAAATGGTAATCCCAACCGACTTTGTCATCTTCGATGATGCTCCTTTAGTCTTGGGAAAACCTTTTGTACAAACTCATAAAGCTTTGAAAAACCGGAAATTCAATAATCTACCTCTTCAGTTAGGGGCATTCAAAAGGAGCATAGACCTTGAGCGCTCAATGAAATATCCTTTTGGCAATAATGACCCCCTAATTGAAGATGAAGCTGAACCACCCGATACAACAAAAGAAGATGACCACTTTGTTGAAGAAGAGATCGCCATAGAACAAACCTTTAAGGTTCTTGATCTAGATGAGCCACAAAATAAGGTGTCTTCTAAAGACCCACCCATTGAGCTCAAAGAACTTCCTAAAGGTTTGGAATATGCTTTTCTAGACAAAGGTGGTAATTTGCCTGTAATTATTTCTTCTAAATTAAGTAACATAGAAAAAGAGAAATTAGTTAATCTTCTTAAAAAACACAAAAACGCGATCGCTTGGAAGCTTGTAGATATTAAAGGAATAAGTCCTTCCATGTGCACGCACAAAATTTTAATGAATGATGACTACAAAACAGTAATTCAACCACAACGAAGAGTAAATCCCAATGTACAAGAAGTGGTTAAAAATGAAGTCATCAAGCTACTTGACGCTGGACTAATCTATCCTATCTCCGATAGTCCGTGGGTGAGTCCCGTCCAAGTAGTCCCAAAGAAAGGAGGTATGACGGTAGTAACTAATGAGAAAAATGAACTAATACCAACAAGGACCGTCACAGGATGGAGAGTTTGTATAGATTATAGACGATTAAATGAAGCAACAAGGAAAGACCACTTTCCTTTGCCCTTCATTGATCAAATGTTAGAACGACTATCCGGTCATAAATTTTATTGTTTCTTAGATGGTTTTTCAGGTTACTTTCAAATACCGATAGCACCAGAAGACCAAGAGAAAACAACTTTCACATGCCCCTACGGAACTTTCGCCTATCGACGCATGCCATTCGGTCTATGTAATGCACCTGCAACATTCCAGCGTTGTATGGTAGCCATTTTCCATGATATGATAGAAAAGACAATGGAAGTCTTCATGGACGACTTTTCTATCTTTGGAGACTCGTATGACCAATGCCTCGATAATCTCGAACGAATGCTATCCCGATGTGAGGAAACTAACCTCGCCCTTAACTGGGAAAAATGCCATTTCATGGTAACAGAAGGAATAGTACTCGGTCACAAAATCTCAAGCGAAGGTATGGAAGTTGATCGAGCAAAAATAGAAACTATTTCTCGATTACCTCCACCATCCTCCGTTAGAGCAATCAGAAGTTTCTTAGGGCATGCCGGATTTTATAGAAGGTTTATCAAAGACTTTTCAAAGATTTCAAGACCTCTAACAAAATTACTTGAAAAAGATGCACCTTTCATCTTTGACAAGGAATGCAATCAAGCATTTCTAACCCTCAAGGAAATGCTAGTCAATGCACCGATCATGATAGCGCCCGATTGGAAATTTCCTTTCGAAATCATGTGTGATGCAAGTGACTTTGCCGTTGGAGCAGTCTTGGGACAAAGAAAAGAAAAGCATTTCCACCCACTTTATTACGCTAGTAAAACGCTTAACGATGCACAAGAAAATTACACAACTACAGAGAAAGAATTACTAGCTGTGGTATTTGCTTTTGATAAATTCCGTTCTTACCTTGTTCTTTCTAAAACTATAGTCTATACAGATCATGCAGCTATCAGATACCTCTTCAAGAAACAAGACGCAAAACCCCGTTTGATCAGATGGATTCTACTCCTCCAAGAATTCGATATCGAAATCAAGGACAAACGAGGAGCAGAAAACACTGCTGCAGATCATCTTTCACGCCTAGAAGACCCAGCTTTGGAGGCAACCAGGGACGAGCAAATCAACGAAAAATTTCCCACAGAGTCCTTGGAGATGATGGAGAGTAGACAAGAACCATGGTATGCCGACTACGCTAATTATCTAGCTAGCGGTATAGTCACCAAAGGATGGCCGCATCACCAAAGAAAGAAATTCTTTGCTGATGTAAAGCATTACTTTTGGGAAGACCCTTATCTTTTCAAAATGTGTGCCGACCAGCTCATCCGAAGGTGCGTCCATGGTAATGAAGCACGAAGAATTCTCCGTCACTGTCATGAAGGTCCATACGGAGGACATCACGGTGCCGCTAGTACCGCACGAAAGGTATTTGATTCAGGATTTTATTGGCCAACCATTTACAAGGATGCACAAAACCTTGTAAAGACATGTGATGCTTGCCAAAGATCAGGTAATATTTCTTCCAAATACGAAATGCCTCAAAACGGCATTCTCGTTTGTTAAATTTTTGATGTATGGGGACTCGATTTCATGGGACCTTTTCCACCGTCAAAAGGAAACAAATATATACTTGTGGCAGTCGATTATTTGTCTAAATGGGCGGAGGCCGAAGCTCTTCCAACAAATGACGGAAGAGTAGTGGTAAAATTTCTGAAAAAATTATTTTCTCGTTTTGGAACACCAAAAGCTTTGATAAGTGATAGAGGTACCCATTTTTGCAATCATGAACTCGAGAAAATATTAACAAGGTATGGGGTCTATCACCGGGTTTCAACTGCGTATCACCCTCAAACAGATGGGCAAGCCGAAGTGACTAACCGAGGTTTAAAACGAATACTTGAAAAAACCGTAGGTTTAAATAAAAGGGAATGGGCCGACAAATTGGACGATGCTTTATGGGCCTTTCGAACTGCATATAAAACCACTATAGGCACAACCCCATATAAGCTCGTCTATGGAAAAAGTTGTCACTTGCCGGTAGAAATAGCTCACCGAGCCTACTGGGCAATAAAAAATGTAAAGTTAGACTTAGAAACTGCCGGTAAAAATCGATTTTGTCAAATGAATGAATTAGACGAATTAAGGAACTATGCATATTCTAACTCCGAAATTTATAAGGAAAGAATGAAAAATTTACATGATAAATACATTAAGTCTAATGAATTTCGGGTAGGAGATCAAGTTCTATTGTTTAATTCACGACTTCGATTATTTCCGGGAAAACTAAAATCTAGGTGGTCAGGACCTTTTTCCGTCACCCATGTTTTTCCTCACGGTGCAGTAGAAATTAAAGCTCGAAATGGGATACCATTTAAAGTCAATGGCCAACGGCTGAAACCTTACCAGGGATCCATTGAGGATGAAGAAGAGGAGATCTTGCTTCAAACGATTGACGAATGAAAAACATCCACATCATACCCGACATGTTACGAACGAGTGAGTATACATCAAAAACCGGTAAGTCTTCTAACCAATTTTCGGAAAAAGGGGCATGCACACGAGCACAGTATATATATATATATATATATATATATATATAAAACTTTAGCTCGGCACGGGGCCGTGTCGAGGCAACTGTCGGGATAAAACCCTCTTTTCATAACAGTTACCTCATTCCACACGCCCCGTTTTTCCGAAAACGCTCTGGTTCCAGGCGATTTTCCGCAGATTTTCGACGTCACTTCCACGTTTAACAACATCAAGGTATGATTCTATCATCATTAGTAGTTAGATTAGTTACTTGCATGTAGTTAAACATCAAAAATTTGGGGAAAAATCTAGGGTTCTTCAAGTTCATACGGATCGAACTTCAAATTTTTAAGGCAATCTGTTAGTAGTAGTTTAGAGTAGTATAACAGGAAGTAAATATACATGTATTGTTGATAGATTCGTCCGATTTCTTATTAAAACCTCAAGCCCTTGTTTTGAACCGAAAAAGATGAAATTGGAAGGGTAAACAGTTTGTTTTGGGAAAAACGACACTTAGGGTTTCATTTTCAGGGGAAACCGCAACTACTTGGCTAAAAATTTTCAGGTTTTCGGAACCGGGACGAAAAATGAAGTTTTTGGGTTACAGACGCCTGGACACGGGGCCGTGCCCGCTGAACACGGGGCCGTGTCCAGCCTACTGTTTGCAGTTTTTTTTTTAAAATCTCTTTGTTTCGTACTAACTTTTAGTGTATTCTTTCAGATGGCAAAGTTCACAAGGTTCAACGCAAGCGAACTCGATGCTAGGGCAAGATATGAAATACTTCAAACAAGACCCGAGGAGTACCCTAGGCGAGCATGCACGGACCTGTTAACCATGGTGAACCAGCTAGACCGATTCAACAACATCGTTACGGGACCACTAGCAGTTGCACTGAACACTCGGCTTCGGTCGGCGCATCAATGCACCATGGAGTTCTACAGTACTTTCACTTTCAATTCGAGGTGTGACCCGTTTGACAATGAAGGGGTCGCATTCCGGTGTGGCGGGACAAAGTACTCGATCTCCATGGCACAGTTTGGAGCTATAATGAACGTCAAGCCGCATGGGCTCAAATCGGTGAAGGAATCTACAACCCTAGCAGCACCAAGAGTACCAAGCTGAGGGACCCGCTCTACCGCTACATTCACAGGCTCCTCACCTACCCTCTTAACCAACGTCACGATAGTAGAGGCGTTGTAGGGTTGAAAGATTTGGTTGTCCTTCATTGCATCCACAACCGGAAGCCTCTCGATGTTCCATATCTCCTGTTGCGAAACATGCATCTCAATCGCCTTGCTCGCGCTCCAACACCTATCTTCTTCGGGGGGGTGAGTGTACCGTCTTTTCAAGCATTTCACAAGAATTCCGAGGTCCTTTGAAAGAAGTCCATGGTCTGGACGAGTTGATTACCATATTTGCCGAGCCATGAACTTACTTTATGAGGCGGAAGACGGGACGGTGAGTTTCCAAAGAGCACAAGGCTATGCATGGAATCCACAGGAGGCCCTAGTTCTTCACGCACCACCTCCCCACTACCAATACCAACCCCATGGCGATCCGGGTCAATCCTCCTCACAAGGAGGCGGTTTTCCTAACTTTCAAAGCTTACATGATCTTTTGCAGGAAAACCTCATATGTACCAGAAACACCTACAACCTCGCCAACAACACATACCACCGGGTCGGAGCTGTTGAACGCAACATCAATGATATACAAGACGATATCAGCAGCATCCGGGAGTATATGGCGGGGCATGGGGATGGAGGTGAGGATAGCGATGAAGACATGGAGTAGGAGGTTTGAAGGAACAAGGAGCGGGTTGATGGTGAGCCCACAGGTTTAAGTACCCTTTTCTATCAAACAGTTTATGGCCTGCGTGCCAAATGTTGAACAATTTACTTTCCTTGACTACTTTTAATTTCCGTTTTATTTTTCTTTTACTTTATGCTTGAAGACAATTAACTATGGTAATGTAGGATGTTTATGTTGCTTGGTGTGGTATTAAGTGATGAAACAGGTACAAACCATGGCTTGAAGTGCTAAACCTTAGCACTTATAGGCCCAAAATGGAGAAACCGGGGGAAGAAACCTGTTTTTTAGGCTTACAGACTGTCCACACGGGGACGTGTCCAGCCGACACGCCCCCGTGTTCACCTCCCAGACCTGCTGTTTGGTTACTGTCCTGCAAGTTTTTGCAAGACACGGGGCCGTGTCTAACCAACACGCCCCCGTGTTCACCTTCTGTAAGTTTTCGTTACTGGCAGTTCACCACGGGGTCGTGCCCAGCGGACACGGGGCCGTGTCCAGACTGCCAGTAACATAAATCTTTGCTTTTTAACACCACATTACACATACAATCAACCTAAAAATTTATTTTTGGGACACATTGAGGACAATGTGTAATTTAAGTGCAGGGGGGAAGCTAAAACCTTGAAATTTTGCAAGTCCTAACAACAAGCCTTACACAAAACTCTATTGGAACCGCTAAACACCCCAAATTTTTTCAAAAATTTTCATTTTTTTTTACTTGTATAAAGTTTAAGTTAGGAATCCTAAGATTAATAAGGTTATATTTTTACAATTTTACAACCGAGAGCGTCGTGATAACAAGAACCAACATAAGAAAATTATGAAACGGCATGACAAGCTTAGTTAAAATTTGATTATATATGCTCGATCACATAAAAACCCATTCCCACAAAAGTGAGTTTTGAGCCTTTATTGAGCATACAAATTTACATCTTTAGACTAAATGCTCATTTTTCGTTTCTTGTGTGAATAGCCGCTTGGTTCTTACAACTCTACAACTTGCCACGACGATTCATTCCCGGTCCTTACCAACTTAAACCCAAGTAAGTAAATGATGGAGGCATTAGGACTAACCATTTTTCTTTCTACACCATTATTTTTTTTACCACCTACCCAAAACCCCCCTAGTTAACCCCTTTGAGCCTAAACCTTTCATTTCTTTACCCTAAAACCTTTTTACCCACCAAAAACCCTTTTTATTTTCACCTTTTATTTTAGTAACAAGCTCGGTTTTTCATGTGACTAAAAAAAAATGATGAAGTTAGAAATAAACAAACAAAGCTATTAAAAACAAAAGCTTGTTTGGAGAAATACTTCAAAATAAAAGTCACTGAAAACAAAGTGTTTTACGAAAACCGACGCTTTTTATGCTTTTCGCCCTTTTACTAACCACTAACCCAACCACCCACCTTTAGCCCAAGCCTAACCCCTCAGCCAAAAAGTCATCTTGATATTTACAAAGGTATAAAGTTAAAAAGGAGGAGGATTGATTGCTTGGCAAGCTTATGGTAGGAATAAGTTCCATGCCGCTCTCGAGTGATTCACAAAAAAAAATACACCTTCGGCCGAGTCCGAGTGTTGAGTGATTTCTCCTGTGAGGTATGTGAACTTGTATATAAATGAAATTTAAAAAAAAGGCATGCTATGCCCAAATAAGTAATTTCTCTTACGAAACGTTCTAAATAAATCATAACGAATAGGAATGTAAATAGATAAAAATAAAACCCAAAAAGATCTTGGATTCCCGACACTCTATGACAAACCAAAAACCTTCTCTTCTACCCATTCCATTTGGGAGTGTAAGCCACATATTTAAAGAGTTTTGCTTGAGGACAAGCAAAAATTCAAGTGTGGGGGTATTTGATGTGTGTAAAATGCAACATATAAATTACATCAAATGAGGCATAAAACTAACCCTTTTTTAAGTACTAATGTTGGAAAAAGAGTGTTTTTGTCTTCCTTTTGTATTTTCAGGATGAAATGAGCTCAAATTCACAAAAGAAGCAAAAAGACAGCTAATTCTAACATAAATACAAGAAAAGGAACAAAAGTAGATTGCCCGAACCCTCAACGGCATCCTCCCAAGCAAAGAAGAGAGGCCAGAAGACTGAACACGCCCCGTGCTCAGCCAGCACGGGGCCGTGCCCAAGAAGCAGCATAAAAGACAAACCTATAGAAGCTTCCATTGCCCACCACGGGGCCGTGTCCAGTGAGCACGGGGGCGTGGCGAAAGTACAGCAGGCGCATTAATTGTAATTGCGAATTACAATTAATGAAGAGAGAGAGTGTCAGACGGGCACGGGGGCGTGTCCAGCGGACACGGGGCCGTGCCCAGCCTTCTGTTCAGCCTATAAATAGGAGTGCTTGGCTTCATTTCAACTCATCCCTTGGCACACCACCTCTCTCACACTTCATCCACCACCCACCACCACCATAACACCATCATCCACCACCATCATCCATTGTCCATCATAGAGTGTGTGAGTCGTCTCGGGATCCAAGATTGATCGTAAGAGTTCTTGATAATCAAGGCCATGTTTGCCTAAGTCTCTTACATCACTTGGTGAAGACAAGTGTTTAGTATAATACTTTTTATTTTTAATCTTTTGCACTTTTTATTTGGTTTTGTATTAATGACTTTAATAACTAGTTGCTTATGTTGAAGGTGATCTTTCCTTATCGTTTGTCTGTGGTGTCTTGGCGTTATTTTACTGTCTCTATAAAATAAAAGATTTTCACCATTCATATCTCCACGGTCTATATGGAGGTATGTTGGCTACCTGGTCGGGGGTTAAGGGAATGGTTTGGTAAGGGTCTTGCCCTTGTTCAGCGTTTAGAGGTCCTGCAAGGGGCCTGGGTCAAATTTAGTAGGATCTCCTTCAATACCCATAGGTATTGGATGGCGGGGATCCAAACTCTTTGACCCCCTCATAAGTTAACTACTATTAATACTATAACCCGGCTATTTAGGACTGTATCCCTGCTGACTCAGACTACTTAGCCGAGGGTAACGTCACCGCCAAAAGCGGGGCCTACCACAATTTGCATTAATAACTTAATTCATTATCTTCCAATAATCCAACCCTTTAGGATTGTATCCTTGATGACTCAAACTACTGGGTTGAGGGTAACGTCGCCTTCAAAAGAGGGGCCTACTACAATAACTAAGATAATCTCTTAAACAAGTGCAAAAGTGCGAAAATAATCAAAGGTTATACTAATACACGAGTCGGATCCAAGTGATTCATCTTGTCTATCTGTTTTTATTTTATTTTTATTTTTCAGCATTTAGTTAGTTTTTATTTTCTTAGTTTAAAAACCTTTTCTAACTTTTTGATTTGATTAGACGTTGGGGATAAACCGGTACTAAAAGCTCTTGCGTCCTTGGACGACCTCGGTATCTAACCAACACTATACTACGTCCACGATGGGTGCACTTGCCCATATGTGTGTTTAGTGTTAGTGAATATCGTGTTTTATAAATTTAAAACATGGCTAAAGGTGTAAAAAGGGCTTAAAATATATCTAAAAATATATAACACCTCACACACATCAGCAGTATAGACTTAGTTGACTTGAATGTCTTTATTTAAAGATAAAGGAAAACAGAGCAGAACCCAAAGATTAGGTGTATGTGGATACAAATTTCCTTATTGACTTCAAAGTCTTTCTGTGAAAAAGAGCTGGGCCTAACGATTACATGTTTGTGGATACAATTTGCGGTGTTGACTTCCAATTATTCCATGGAACTAATTAAGTTTCTATTCATTTCTAAAACTATATTTCTAGTTGCCTCCACAAATACCTGTTTTGGTGCTCCAAAAAATTCCACGGTGGCTTGCAGTGTCAGTACCACATCCAAATCGCATTCACCAAGCAACGCCTCTATTTGCATTCTCCACCATGCAAAATCAGTACCGTTGAACTTCTCGATTCGGAACTTCCTGTCTTCAGCCATAGCAAACAAGAAAACCAGAAAAAACCACAAGGAACCAAGCAACCAAAACCCGAGCAACTTTCAATAAACCAGAAACCCGAAGTACCCGAACCAGCGACTTCTCCTGCAAACCCGAACGTAAACCAGCGAATAACCAGGGTTCAAGAATCGAAACCCTAATCGCCAAACACCCCAAAACCACCAGATCTGCAACAGCAAACCCTACGGCGCAAACCCTAGACCTTACGAGCTGTAACCAGAGTATAGGTACGGGTCGTAAACAAGTCAGCGGTGACGGCAGCAACAGCAGATCAAGATCTCTCGTCCATCTCTCTCCTTCTCCTGCGATAACCGTGTGAACCGTGTATTTTACTGAACCTTTGGCTCTGATACCACTTGTTAGGGGTATCGGATCAGAGTAGGCTCGAGCGGAAGCGGAACAAACACACACACTAGCAGAAAATAAAGAACACGAGAATTTACGTGGTTCGGTCAAGGTGACCTACGTCCATGGGTTGCAACTAGGGTTTTACTTTTATTAGATGCTCACAACTGTTTACAGAATGACACAAATTACAATTACATCATTGGTATTCATAGAACAAGATTAGGGTTTCCTGCTTGGTCAACAAGTAAACTAAGTGGGCCTAATAACTAGGGCCGACTAACCCTAACTAGGACCGGCTAACCCTAATTAGGGCCGGCTACCCTAAACCCTACGAACCCAACAAAAATGGCCAAAACAAAGTCACCCTCTTAAAAATCAACTTGCCTACGCTTTTGGTCTGCAGCTTGCTTGTACTTTGAATTAGCGTGGGCCAAGTTATCCTGCACAGCTTTATGAACTTTATGTAACCAACCACAAAATCTTGCACCTTCTTGGGAACAGAACCTAAGGTAGGAAGTGACAACAAATCAAGAGGACCCCGAGGCTTAGCAGAATAGACCACCTCAAACGGGCTAAACCTAGTACTCCTATTAACAGCATGATTATGAGCAAACTCAGCCTTACAAAGCTTTTGATCCCAAGACTTCACATGATCACCCACAAGACACCGCAAAAGATTACCAAGTGATCGATTAACAACCTCCGTCTGACCATCGGTTTGTGGGTGGTAAGCACTGCTAAAATTGAGCTGAGTGTTCACCATCTTCCATAGACTGCGCCAAAAGTGACTCAAGAAACGAGTATCCCGATCAAAAACTACAGAGGATGGCAAACCATGCAAACGATAGATATCCCGCAAGAACAATTGAGCCACATTAACTGCATCTGTTGTCTTCTTGCAAGGAATAAAGTGCGTCGCCCTTCCTGTTCGTCTTCGGAAGTCGAACCATCACCAAATGGGTTCCTAAAAGCAGAACCATACCCGTCATTGGGTCTCTGCCTCCTACGATTGATCAAGTCGACCATCCGGTCCGTCAACTGATCGACCATTTGACCCAACCGTTGATCCACTCTCGCCATAAGTCGCTGCTCCAACTCTCGTTCATACACTTCATTGAGAGGCCTGGTGTTGTTTCTCCTCCGAGGCATTTTGAGCCAGGAATTCGGCTCTGATACCAACTGATGCAGCGTGTGTTACGAAAATGAAGATCAAACACGTTGATTCTGCGAATACCCGTGTAGTTCTTCCCCAACCCCAAAATTCAAACCAAAGGGCACGGAATTTGAAGTGAAATATGAGTTATCTCAAAATTCAAGTCTGCTTTTCATATTACTAGAGCAACATATAAATAGGAATAGAAATTCGAAATGGGTCTAAAAAATACAACGGGCCAAACACAATCCCAAAAACAAAATGATTTCTAGGTTGCTAGTTGACAAATCATTTTTCATACTTGTATTTTCATTTGAGATTGTTAGTCTTCCTCAATTGACAATCAAAGTAAGTTCTCTTTTGATATTGAATCCTATTGTATCTAAAAAGTCACTTACATTCGATTCTTATGTCTCGGTTTAAATTGTGAAACTCAGTCACCTTGAGGATTGTATCAATTCATCTCATTCAGTTAACATCGATTCCTGAAATTAATTTTTGGGACCACTGAATTCCAATTATCCTATGATATCTTTATATTCATTTTCTGAAGACACATTGATACTATTTTTTACTAACTAAAAGACGTAACACACTTCCAAGGAGACATCATAGTCAAAATCTCAAGGACGAGATTTAAAACAAGGTGAGGAGGATATAACAACCCTCGAGAAATGACCCAAAACGTTCCTAGATATACCCCGTATGTGATAAATGAGCCCCAATAACACTTATATTTATAAAAAAACAAATGAAACAAATAAATTAGTGCCGTCGCGGCCCGCGACAGCCGAAGGGGATTCCTTCGCGGGGCACGACAGCCTATTACTTGCCGGGCACTGCTTATGCCACGTGTCAGACACATGTCGAGACTAGGGTGCTGACTAATCGAACCTACAACCGCCTTTATGGCCCTCGCGGGCCGCGAAACATGAAGAAGAAGCCGTCGCGGGGCGCGAGCCGCCCTTCGACCAACTATAAAGGGGCCAGGATCGGCCATTTCAATTGTTCAAATTTCTCATTTCTCTCTCAATTTCTGTAAAGCCAAAGCTACAGCCAAATACCCCCTAATAAGCAAAGCTCTGCCTCGTTGTAAGTTTTATAACCTCCGGTTACGTATTAGTTAGTCTGCCCGATTGATCTAGAGCTCTGTAACGCATGTCAAGGCTCTGCCTGACTCAGTTCACTGGAGTACTGTCTCCGGAATATAACTAATGTAAATTGGGTTATCTTACTAACACGTGTGCATTGTTTAATTTTAATAGATTATAACCAGAAAATCACCAAGAAGCAGTAGTATTATCTAAGTCAGAAAAGTGAGTCATTCTCTTTTTACAAAACCTCAATTGTTTTAAATTATAATAACAGTGATTGAGTCTATGTATTCTACAATTATTGTCGGTATGTTGGGGTTTTGTATACATTACTTGTTACTACACTGTGAGTAGTAGCATGACCACAAGTAAGGATTGGCAGTACCGTGGGTGGTATTTGGGTAGATATAAACATTGTAATCGCTCTCAATACTGTAAAGATATAAAAGCTTGTTTTTGATTAAACTGGGATGCACTCGCCAGTATTTCTTGCTGATAAAATGTTTTTAAAACGCGTTTTAGGTAACATAGTGTGAAGCCAATACAAGCCAGCCGGAGAGCACTGAAGGCCTAGAAAAGAGGCTATAAAAGTTACCTAAATGAAAAAGAGAATTGTTTTCAATAATTAGGATTTATCCCTATAAATATACTACAAATGAAAATCGGGTTTTGTCCCACTTGTTTATTTTAAATGCATTATCCGCAAAACTAGGGTTTTATCCCATTTATCTATTTTAAACATTTTGGTGTTTAACTCTGATAAAAATATTTCCTAACTACGGTCCTGATGAAAATTTTATGTTGCCAAATTAATAAAACACTGATACCATCTGACTGGTTCGCGGCTCTCGCTACCAGGGTGGGGTCGGGGACTGTGATAATGGTACCCCTGGTTTGGGGCTACACGTGCGTTCCTAGATTGGAGCTACTGAAAAAACTATCCACTGCAGGTGGACCACACTTTCCCTGGTTTGGAAATGCTTAGTATTCCTGGTTTGGAATATTGTTAACCTCTCTTTCCCTGGTTTGGGATTGCCTAGTATTCCTTGTTTGGAATACTGTTAAATGCTATTTATACTACATGTTATTAGCGGACTAAATGAACTCTATCTGAAAGTCCCCACACATACTGTACCGGGGAGGACGGGCGTGAACTTTTATGCCTTGACAACTGGTCAATGATGATAAACATTGACGTGGGGCACAAATAACTTAAACAATCAAGTTTCGGTACCACATAGTTTAGTAGCTAAGACTATGGGGTATGGGGCTAGGGTTGGGTACAAACGCCCAAGTCACCACCCCGGGTGGGCTTGGGTTTTGGCGTGGCCCCTTGGACGGGGGTTTCAGCCCGGGCGTTGGGCGGGCTTAGCGGTCTTCCGTGGCCGGCTCTCATTGGCTGGGTTGGCTAGGCTATTAGTGGCTAGGATTTAAATTTTAGTTTTGTGTGTATTTTTATAATAATTGAAAAAAAAATTATGACACGTGGCTAACCCACGCGGGCTAGCCACGCCCCGCCATACCGACCCAACATGCAACTGACCAGTGGTGCCCCTCGAAGTCCACATGTCAACCCATGCCCCAAACCCCCTCCCCACCATACCCCACAGTCTAAGGATGAGGTATCTCCCCATGACATGTTTTATTGCTGAGCAATTTAACAACCTGAAAATTTGGAAACAGACTTGACTTTGAAAAAACACTAAAAACCGTGATTTCGCCAACTTTATGGTGATACCCTACTGCATGCTTTGCAGGTTGTGAGGTACAACTTTGGGACAAACGTTGTAGTCGGCTGGAGTGTGTGGTACGTAAAGCCTTATGCCCGTACATTTATTAAACTTATGCTTTTTAAGTTTACGATGGGTTTACGTTATTTTTCCGCTGCTAACTTAAACTTTATTTCGGAACTTTAAAGACTGATCACTAATCATGTTGATTGTGATGACTTTACAACTTAAATAATTGGTTCAACATGATTAGTGGCTGGATCCTGGTCAGTCGCACGCCTTGTGGTAAAACCTCGCATATGGAATTTGAGTGTGTGACATATATTATGTTATATATCATAGTTACAGTATACAATCATTCTCATTCATGTAGCTTGGTGAAAATTGTTACTTTCATTCATTATATGTAAATGACCGTTATACTCCACTAAGAGGTTTGGATAAAGCTAATTGTCTGGATGAAAACGACAAATTTTGGCAAACCACAAGGACTCCAATGCACGAAAACCAAGTATTGGATTAAAATTGACACTTTTGACCTAACTATAGAGACTAAAAGGACATTTTACTCTTTATTCAATTATAAATATACCACGGTGTCATTACTTTTACAAAATAAATAAAAAAATAAATATTTCGCAAGACTTTCCGTGTTGAAATAAACTTAGGCTCATTTAAAATGGTCTACGTAACATTGCTTTCTTCGAAATTGTCTATATAACATTAAATTTAACTAAAAAACTTCAGATTTAACCTAGTCAGTTAAATTTGCCAACCCACTTGACCCATCTAGATAAAAAGTTACTTTGAAATGTAGATCACACCAATTTTTTTGAACGCCAAAAGAGATTTTTCTTCCACCAAAACTAGCAAGAAGCTAGCACACGCAACAAGAAGCTAATCATCCGAGGAAGAAACCCAAAAGATATTTAGGTAAAGGATGATTGAAATGGTCAAAGGCTACATAGATCTCCATGGTTGATCAACCGTGCTTTTTGTTTTTGTTTACATAAATAACTTAAATAGAACAGAACAGAACAGAACAAAACAAAACAGAACGGAATGCATTGCATTCAGCAGAATATAATAGAATGGAAAGCATTATATTCAGTATTTCTCATCAGTTATCAATTCATATTTTTATACAAACCGAAAATATCCTGGAAACATGGAATTTAAAGATTTTGTGTGAAGGGAAAGAAAAGCAAGTAGGACCCAACAATTACTAGTTTGTGGATATAATGTGTAGTATTGACTTCCAAGTCTTCCATGGAAATACTTTTCTATCATGTCTTGATCTATAAATGAAATTAGTTTAGTTAATCTCATAACCCATCACTTCATCATAAGAATTACTAGTTTGTGGATATAATGGGGTTTGGGACTTCAATTTATTATTGTAACTATTATTATGGTTGCAACCACAAATACTTGTTTGGGGGCTCGCAATATAAATAGCATGGTAGCTTTCTTTGAGTGTGAGCGGCTTGCTTTTCTCAAATTCAAACACAGTGTCACATATGACTATGGTATAAACTGTAAATATACATGCATAATCGGCATATCAATTTGAAAAATCAAATATATTTTCCTAGTTAGCACAACTACGTATATGTAATCAACACATCAACTATATTAGGTTCTTGTTGTCCTTCAAGGGTAATAGTAGTATGATTTTAATGAAACCTAAATGTTTTTGGTCAAAATGAATTTTATAAAAAAATTCTTGGGGATGATACTCTAATATGTTTTATTGATTTCAAAAAATAAAAAACAAAAAATTAAAAAAGCCAAAAGGTAACAATGAAATGTTTGAAACAGGAATTTAAAATTGTTTCATTGAAATTGATGAATGTAAACATATATTTGATTATTTGTTGATGATCATTCTTTTTTTTTTAAACAAACTAGTTTTATGCGCAGTGCCGCGTTGCTGCGCGCTCAACCAAATCATTTTTGGTGTGTATGTGTGGGGGGGGTAGTGCACGGTCCTCTCAACCGCCGGAGTGATCCCACTCCGGTAGCCGCTACCCAACCAAGCTAGCTCCTAGGTGAATTCCCCTTGCCGAGTTCTTACCCTGGGCGACATATGTCACTCCCAAGACTCGAACTCGGTACCTCTGGGAAGAGGTGGGTGTCGGTGGCCAACTGGGCTACCCCAGTTGGTTTCTTGTGTGTATGTTTTACATCACAACTCATAAGTCGATTGTGCGACCATCAATTTGGGTGGCCAGAGGTACCGATCCCTTCAGGATCTAACAACTTGCTAACGTTTTAAGCCAGGGAGCTGTTGGAACCCTTAACACCGTTACGTTCATGTTAATTTCACTACTTATTTCCATTGGTGGCAATTTAGTTAGTGTTGGCTACTTTTTTTTCTTTTATCCGATGTTGGTGCTGTTTATATGGGTTTGCTTTTCTTTATTTGATATGTTTTGGGCTTTAGTTTAGTGGTTTGTTGGCTGTTTGTTTATGGCTTTGGTGCTGGTTCGAGTCTGCAACATTTCCGTTGTTTTTTTTTTTTTTTCAGTGCGCGACACGTGTGCACTTTAGGTAGGGTGCAAAGCTGCCAGATCATACTTGTTAACCGGCTTTAAAATCTTGATTTCATCTAAATTGTTAAAACTCCGAAACAACATATCGGGAGCCAATCGCATTCATTAAAACAATCAGCAGATCCTTATTCCTGCATATTCCACGGAGTCGAAACATTATACATTAGAAAAACATCCTTATATGTTACATATATACAACCATGTGTCAACAAACCTGTTTTTCATGTGCATAATTCTTAAATCATGTCCTTCATATTAATCTTCGTTTTCATTCGTTAAAGATACATCAATGGCATTGCCTTCATCAATTTTAACATCATAATCACTATTTAGGTAATGTGGTGTTTCTACAATCTGCTGCTTGCTTCTTGCATCACCCTGGTTGATAAGGAAAGGCTAAATGTAACAACAAATGGAACTAAAAAAAATACAATTTTATATATTTTAAACTTACATGCTTGTCTACCAAGATAAAACATAGTTCTCCATTGTACGGGTCCACTTTCTTATGACTCAGACTTCAAGTAGCTCCACACTATCTGTTCGCTTTATCTCAAAAATCCTTTTAGATGTCATAGTATATTTCCTTTTGCAAAAGGTAGTGATGGAAGTGTAAAAAAGAAACAAATCACGTTTGTAATTGTGTATATTTTGTTAAGAAAAGATTTTTTTTGGATAATAAACACCTGTGAAAGATGAATTTCACATAAAAAGTCCCAAGTAGACAATAATTTTTGTTAGCCACCAAACTCGTCCGTCTAATAACGGTTTAATTTAATACTAACCAAATGAAAACTGATTCTTAACCACAAAATATGTTCAGCGCATAAGGATAGCTACAGAAAAAGTCATGCATCATATCTATCCCTCTTTAATCCCAAAATTCATCCTTTCGAATCCACAATGCAACAAATTTGACAACTGTACTCGAATAATTACTTTAACCTAATGGTATATGACTATATGCCGCATCATCTCGGAATCCATAAACGTCAAAGACGATGGTGGTAATTAAACATAATTCACAATTGACAATCAAATTAACAATATATATATATATATATATGTATATATATATATATGTATATATATATATATATATGAGTAAACTGCTAAAATCGTCCCTGTGGTTTGACTCAAATTGCTAGATCAGTCCAAAATCAACTTTTTTTGCTAAAACAGTCCCTGAGCCTAGTTTCTGTTGCTATTTCAGTCCAATAAATTAACACCGTTAGAACCTCCGTTAAAGAATGGGTAAAACTGCTAAATTCGTCCATGAGGTTTGATTCAAGTTGCTAGATCAGTCCAAAATCAAGTTTTTTGAATTTGTTAATTATAAACTTATTTAGGTATATAATTTTTCTAGACTTGCATTAATTTTTTGAATTTGTTAATTATAAACTTATTTAGATTATAAACTTATTTAGGTATATAATTTTTCTAGACTTGCATTAATTTTTTGAATTTGTTAATTATAAACTTATTTAGATTATAAACTTATTTAGGTATATAAATCATTAATATCACAAGAGAAAAAAATCCTTTTGTTAGTTATTTTGAAAAATTATTTGTCAGTTATTTTGATTATTATTATTATTATTATTATTATCATTATCATTAAATGTTTACTAATTATATACTTAAGTATTTAAATAAGATAATACTTAATTTAATTTAAATTAAATAAAATTAGTTTTAAAAATATAAATGTAGCTTTTTTGAAGAGCGTAATTTAACCGGCCCAGCCTTAGATACTGATTTTATTTTGATGTTGTTGTTGTTGTTACCATGTAAATATTTAGTATTTATTTAAGGATTTAAATGAGACAACAGTTAATTTAAAAAATATTTAGTTATGAAAAATACAAACATTATATGTAAATTTAAATATTAAGAAATTAACATAATTTTTATTTGTTTTTATTTAATTCGTAATATTTAATCTTTAATATTTATCAATTATTTTAATTTAATATTTGTATTATAAAGTTCTTTTATTCATTTTTTCTACTTAATTAAGTGGTTTCTTATTTAATAATACTTATCATTCAGGTGAGGTCGGATAACATGTCGTGCCAGAACAAGTCTCATAAAAAGGATTATTTTGGTTTGAGTCAAAACGGGTTCGGGTCAAACCAGTGTTTAAGACAGGTCAAAAAAAATTGCGCTCTCCGAAAGAGCTATATTCTGTTTATATTTTTATAACTAAACACAAATTTAAATTATATATTTAGGGTAGACTTGTAATTTATCTTAAATTTTAAGACATTTAAGAAAATATATAATGCATTTGGTACAAGTATTGATGCATTAAGAACCTGTCATTTACCATTTTTTTTCTCTTGTGATATTAATGATTTATTCAACGAACATAAATATAACTAGACCCACCTTAAATAAGTTTTTAATCTTGTGATATTAATGATTTATATACCTAAATAAGTTTATAATCTACATAAGTTTATAATTAACAAATTCAAAAAATTAATGCAAGTCTAGAAAAATTATATACCTAAATAAGTTTATAATCTACATAAGTTTATAATTAACAAATTCAAAAAATTAATGCAAGTCTAGAAAAATTATATACCTAAATAAGTTTATAATTAACAAATTCAAAAAACTTGATTTTGGCCTGATCTAACAACTTGAATCAAACCTCAGGGACGAATTTAGCAGTTTTACCCATTCATTAACGGAGGTTCTAACGGTGTTAATTTATTGGACTGAAATAGCAACAGAAACTAGGCTCAGGGACTGTTTTAGCAAAAAAAGTTGATTTTGGACTGATCTAGCAATTTGAGTCAAACCTCAGGGATGATTTTAGCAGTTTACTCTCTCTCTCTCTCTCTCTCTATATATATATATATATATATATATATATATATATATATATATCCGCTGATTAAAAAAAAGTTAATTATTAACCATATACAATTAACTAAGATGAGCAACAACATACAAACCAGATACCCAAAAGTCAGTGAGCAGCAACGTACATACAAGATACCCAATTGTATAATGTGCACTCGATTTGTTACTTGTTCCGGAGGCATCTCTGTCGCAGGTGGTCACTATTGTAGACCACCCACATAAACGTCAAAAACCACAACTTCATCATTGGAACCACCTTTACCCGTCACCAGCCACTAACAATGGTGCAGCCCTAAAACCGCCACCGTTAATAATTGTCAGAATCATCATCAGTAACTTGAAACAATGAAAATGAGTAAAGAGCCCAAAAAACTAACCTTTGTGGGTGTGGAACTCGCCAGGGACTCTAAATCGGTCAGCGGAGCACCAAGGGTTACTGAATCAACAAATATCATCGGTTTAAGAGCCATATGACCCCGACCTAACTGTAGTTAGAAGACGCACATCTGAATCAAAGTACCAGAACTTTTGTAGGTCCTGAAATCGGAGGATCGATTTACACAACCAAACCCTTGTTTATAACAAAGTCACGTGTGCGGAATCCACGTAACTAAGCCAAATCAAACATAGAACACAGTAAGAACAAAGGTTTAACCAAAGAAACACAATCGTTTGATTAAACTGGATGAGAATGCAACTGATACAAACACAGTCTAGACAAAGTAACCTTCAGGGTATTCTCTCATCTCTGAGTTGTAAATGAGTCAGTCTGTGCCTTTATATAGCAGCTGGGCCAAAGTAATCGACGAAACACTAAGTGGGCCGACGAAACACAACTGGCCCACAACACCAGCCCATCAGACGACGAAACACATCTGTTTCGTCGCTGATTATGACGAAACAGAAACAACAGACCAAAGTCTGTTTCTTCGACATGTGTTCGACGAAACACATCTGTTTCATCGAAGGCTGCAAATTGGCAACTGTTTGCTGCAAACAGACAGCAAACAGCAGGCACAAATAATCACATATATATGACAGAAATACCCTTAACATGCAACATGCATTGTTCAAAGACTATTACATAACAGACGAGACAAATAAGTCCGACACAAGCGGATAGGAGGATATCCGACTTGGTCGACTGCGGATACAGACTCGATAAACGATAAAAGACCGTACAAAATACATCGTAAATTACAAGACTAGTGACAGACAAAAAAATGCATCATCAAACTCCCCCTTGTCTGTTACTCGTCTTCGGTCTTTAAATCTTCCTTCTTCAGTGTTGTTCGGACCATGAACTGCCCGAATGTATTCCCCTGTAGTAACAGAAGCAAGCGACGCGCTGAAATTTTAATGCCTGATGTGCGTCCTTGTCTTCATAGAATATGTCATGCTGGTACAACTTGTTAATGTCGGATGCGGACATATTAACTATCCACATTGGATCCAACATCCTGAAATCTCTTGATCGCCATTAAAAACGATAACTGCCTCATCTGTGTCGGAATCATAACACCATAAACGCATTTCACCAAGAAAGTCTTGCCTCATTGGCATCAAGGGAATCTTGTCTACCACTTTCGCTGGCTCATAAACAAGCTTTTATCTGCCAGTGTTGGTTGCCGGATCAAGCGTAAACTTGATTTGTTGATAGATGGAGAACTGAGGTTTGTATGACTTATCCTTCCACCCAGACTTCTTGTTCAACTTGATCAGTCGCTCGAATAACGTTGCACCATCATATTTTGAGCGATTGATGAGCTCTATCTTTGTCAATGCGGCCACGTCATAAAATGGCAAAGACAGAATGCTCAGTAAAGACCGAAAGTACTGGATTCCAAACTCCCGCTTAATTGCAACACAATGTATTTCCTTCACAAACATCCAACATAGGATTCTCCCGCTAGGCTTCACTTTCTCAAACTGTAAGTAGTCAACTTGAGCAGCCTCAGGCACGGGTTTGGAAACCTTTGACAAGAACTGTTGACGCCATGCGGAGAATGCATCGGTGGCATTTTCTGATGAATCGCGTTTCATCAGATGCTCAACAATGTCTTCTACATTGTCTTTCAACCAGTCTTCATCAAACGGGGCAAACTCAGTTCCATCTTGTCGAACATACGAAGACTTCTTCACATTTCCCTCGAAGACAATTTCTTCGATGTTTTCAACATTTGAAGATTCCGGCTCACTAGGCATCTTTTCAATCTCATCATCATCTATATCTCTCATTGCATTTAGGGTAATCAACTGCTGTTGTGAGAGGTCTTCAACAATTTCACCTTCCTCAAGCAATTCACCGGTGAATGGATGAATAACCTGCAATGCAAGATCAGCACTGCTAGGAATATAAGATGTACGTTCAATTTGCTATACTTCTTCAGCTGCTCCAGAAGAAGTTCCTTGAGTAGATTCAACTGTTGGTGGCTGAGCAACAATAATTGCGGAAGATGTAGCTGCTGTCGGTTGCTGTGATGTAGCAGAGGGATCAGAATTCCCTTGATCCTCAGGATCATCATCCCTTTTCTTCAGTATTTCTTGCTGCTTACATCTATCCTCCCACAGTGTAGCAACCCGAGTTTGAAGAAACTCGTAGCCAGCGTTTAACTTCTTAGCCCCTTCAAGTATTGTGGTATTTCGCGAGTCGTACCACTCTTTCATGACATCGCATCTACTTTTAAGATCTTCGGCCAGCTTCTGAAGTATAGAGCTACTTCTTTGTCTTTCTTCGTCTGCAGCTCTTAAACGGACGTTTTCAGCTTTAAGTTGATCAATCTCAGCTTGTTGGCGTTGTATTACAGCTTGTTGTTCGCCAACAGTGGACTTCAACTTATCAATGTCCACCTGATGAGTGATCTGATCGTTTTTCATGATCCTGATGAAGTCCGTCTGCCTTTGAATACGATCCGCCGCTGCTTTAAGCTGAGAGAATACAAAGTTATTCTTCTCGTCTTGAGTCATTTCCGAGAAGATCCTCTGACGCTCACCACTCGGCTGAGAAGTTGTTGCTCTAATTGCTTCAGCCATGGATCTTTGTGGAATAGCCTGAGGAGATACTGTTTGAGTTTCAGGAGCTGAAGATACCATAGGTGGTTCTTGAACTGGTGCTTGTGGAACAGATCCCCGGGCAAAGGTACTCAAATATCTTCGAGCTTTCTTCTTTTTCTGATGTTCTGCAGATTTTTCTGCTTTCCTTTTCCTTAGACGTTCCGCTTCAGAATCAGAAGGAACGTATTCTGGATCATCTTCTTGTCGAATCTTCCTGAATCTCTTTACACCACGTTCATCGAGATACATCTCGTATCCAGGTTCGATCAGATGATCATCATCAGAATCAGAATCAGAATCAGCCTCGTCATCACCATCGGCTGATGTATCACCCGCTGACACACCACCTACTGACGTACCACCCGCTGATGTACTACCAGTAGTTCCAACACTAGATGCACCAACGGCACCAGTATCACCACCATCATCACCTTCATCATCACTATCACTCTCCGAATCAACTGGATCTGGACCGAACTTTTAACTCATTCTTCTTTTCAACTCCGGCTCTTCATCATCAGATTCACTGTCATCGTGACACCACTTATTTTCTTCAGGAGCAACATATTCAGTGTTTCCTAGCGCACCGAACAACTTTCTTGGAGGATCACTTTCTTTGTATCTTTTGTGCGCAAGATTCTTGATTATCCTTAAAGAATTGAAGTTCATTGCTTCGATCTTCAGAATATCATTGTCGGCTTTAGGAAGACCAGGATGTTGAATATTCATAATCATTTGAAGAAACCGTGGATACATCCAGAACTTGTTCCCGGTTATCCTACTCCCAATTCTCGTCATGTTTTCTTTCATGTTGCCGAAGATGTACCTTGAGATGCTAAACGGTTTGTTTAGCACCAACGCCACCATAAAGCCAACTAGATCGTTGCCAGCCATGTCATAACCGGCACGTCTATTGCTAAGGCACTGAATGAGAACGTGTAGCAAAAACTTGTAACGTAACGGCAGATCACCCTTGTTGATTTGAGTGCTTAAGATGTCTCCGGTGCATTTCATCCGTAATAAGCAACCTCGCGTACACATAATTGGAATAGAATCTGGAGCGTCCGGATGGTCTTTTAGTTGAAGCACTTCGTTCAGAATATCCGGAGATACTATCACATCCAAATTGTTCACACGGCCTCTGATAACATCCTTTCCATCCACTTGCACAATGCTTGCGGAATCCCAGAACGCCTTGATAAGTGACTTGTAAACCGGTGTCGAGAAAGTGACAGCATAATTTATCCGCGACTCCCTGATCCACTTCGTGATATCTTTCAATTCAGCAAGTTTTTCTTCCGGATCCAAATAGGCGATTTGATTATGGCGCTTTTCAGACATAATCTCCTCTTCAGTTTTGTTCTCCTTCTTTGTTGCGGGTTTCCGTTTGCCTTCTTTCGGTGCCATCTGAAATTGGAAATGTCCACAATAAGCAACAATCACATATGCATTTAGGCATGTATGGATACCGGTTCATGTTTCCGATTGACAGTTAACCTATCAAACCATGTCTACTGTGAACAAATAACCAACTGTTCGACGAAACAGGAGGTCTTCGACGAAGCAGAATCATGTTCGACGAAACAGAATTTGACAGTTGACCAGCTCTGTTTCGTTGACCATTCTGTTTCGTCGATCATGTCTTCGACGAAACGGAGTATTTTGTTTCATTGACCAGTTACACGACGAAACAGATTCGTTTCGTTGACTTTTCTGTTTCGCCGTCTGCCTGATTCGCCGCAGGGATGAACAGTTAGGGTTTTGAGTTTCGTCGATTTTGGGGGTTTCCCTATTTTAACAGATGATCAAAAATTATACAGTCCATCCATCTATTTCATAGTTATGATACCCAAGACTAAACTAGAACACTCTTAGATAGACCATGTCATCGAATTTTAATCAAAAACACAACAAAATCGACAAATAACTAACAAACCCACATCCCCTGTTTTGTCACTTGAAACCCAAACCCAAATCAAAGCATGTATCATCAACTACAATATCCTAAATGATTGTATAATCATGAGAAGACAAAACATACAAGATTAGAGCATAAACACAACAAGCAATGAGGGTCTCCGAGGGTTTCGGACAAAACCGACGGTTCAAAGTGTTGAACCAGTGATCCAGAACAACTTTGTACCTTTGATGTTCGTAAGATTTGACCGAAAAATGAGGGTTTTGAGGGTTTGATTAGGTAACCGAAAGTATGGGGTTTTTGAGTGTTTGGAGAAGATGAATAGTGTAAGTTTGAAAAAGTGTACACCTTCTGACCCACTGGGACCCTTTATACACCGACTCCAGCCGACGAAACAGAGAACTCGACGAAACGGAATTGGGCTTCGACGAAACAGAAATTTGGGCCTGAACTTGGGCTTGTAAACTTAGCCCATGATGAAACACACATGGGCCATTCTGTTTCGCCATATCCTCGACGAAACGGGTTGTTTCGTCGATGACCAAAACGGTTTGACCAAGTGTTGACATTTTGACTTTGACCAATCTGTTTCGTCGTACCCAATCTGCTTCGTCGACCACACTTTTGATTCGTCGACAACATTTTTCAGAAATACCAAGGCATGACAATTTTGCACGTTGCACAGATTTTAATTAATTGAATATTTTGCCATTTTGTTTGAGTTTTCAAATGCAAGGACGTTTTATGAAGTAGGTTTTAGGCTTCCGGCATAAACACCAAGCAACAACTTTGGCTTAATCAAAACCGAACTTACACACTACACTACAAACAAATTTAAAACGTGGAAAACTAAACGAAATGCAATTGAAAGAGATAAACAACTGTACAAGTGCAACTTTTTGCGAGTTTCAAGGATAAGGAATCATACCAGCTTACGGTCTTAGTCAACATGATTTTGATTTCTGTTCAAGGTTCTTGATAAGTATACTACCTCGATTATCGGTATTGTTGTCCACATAAACTCAAGCTTATCAAACGTAATCACAATTAGGAGATACGATTTACGGTAAGGATTATACTTACAAGTCGATGTGAATCCACTTCACGACACATTCCCGTATCAAGGTATGCATGAGAATTCATCTTACCGGTGAGTATACCGATTATCATCTGTTTGACCGTATAAAGATGTGAGATACTCACTTATTTGTTTTGAAAACAAGCCCTATGTGATAGAATCACTTATTGATGAGGAACTTGATTTTCGATGCATGAGGGCACAGGAGCAAGTCCGTGAACAGGTCAGTACTTTCGTATAGCAGAGAGACGAACTTGACTCCTGGATAAATGTGATATTTTATCACTTATTTGTTTGGACATGTGATTGTTTATCACTTATTGAGGTCGAATGCAATATGTACACATATGTATGGTATCATGGAAGATCTAGACTTGCGTCCCCGTTATTTTTCGGTAAAAGATACAACCATGATACCCAGATGATAAGCAGCATAAAGACCGAATATCTCAGAACCTCGGCAATCTATCAAACAAAATTTCGGTACCAAGACCATATGCCAATGAATGCTTCCCACCTGACTTGAAGTCTGTTAGGTTTGTATCATCCTGCACATTTTAGTTTGATTGTGAGCCTACCGATACATCGTTAGTAGAGATACTTATCATTTGTTTAACATTTTTTACCATGTTGACCGACCACACCAGTGAATATCATCATCTTCCTTTTTCCAAAAAACTCATTTTTGGGTTTTCTAATTTTTTTGAATTTTTTAATTTTTCAGATTTTTTTAATTTTTGAATTTTTCAAACGAAAAGACAGAACATAAAGACATCTTTTTGGATTTTTGAGTTTTTCAAATGTTTTTGTATTTTCTTGAAATTTTCTCCCCCTAAAATGCTAAAAGGTTACGAAAATGAAAATCTTTTTGTATTTTTTAGAATTTTGAAAGAAAATATTTACAAAAATGATTAGCCAAAGAAGTTTACTCGGGTATCACCTTAATGCCATTGACCAAAAGTAGATAATCAAACCGTGATTTATCAAATGCTTTTGTAAACAGTTCGGCACGTTGGTGATCGGTGGGGATATGAACGACATCGATTAATCTTTTGTCAAAACAATCACATATGAAGTGATATTTAATTTCGATGTGTTTGGTCTTGGAATGCTGCACAGGATTTCTAGTGATCTGTAAGGCAGCATTGTTATCAACAAAAATAGGAGTAGATAGGAATTCAAAATCGTAGTCGCGCATTTGTTGTTGTATCCACAAGACTTGGGAGCAACAACTGGAGGAAACAATGTATTCTGCTTCACAAGTTGATGTAGCAACACACGTTTGCTTCTTGCACTGCCACGTAACTAGGCGATTTCCTAAGAATTGACATCCTGCTGTTGTTGATTTGCCATCAATTTTGCAACCACCGAAATCAGAATCACTGTATGCAGTCAAGTCAAAGCTATCATCCCTAGGGTACCAAAGACCAGTGTCCGGGCATCCCTTCAAGTAGCGAAAAATCCTTTTAACAGCTGACAGATGAGAGGCCTTCGGGTTGGCTTGATATCTTGCAATCAGGCACGTTGGATACATTATGTCAGGCCTCGAAGCAGTGAGATACATGAGAGATCCGATCATGGCGCGATAGTATGAAGAGTTGATGCTTTCACCCTTCAAATCCGGAGTAATCCCGTGATTCTGCGGAAGTGGGGTACCAATAGGCGTTGCATCTGACATCTGGAACCGGCTCAAGATGTCACCAACATATTTAGTCTGATGGATGAATATCCCAGACTCGGTTTGTTGAACTTGTAGGCCCAAAAAGAAAGTCATCTCCCCCATAGCGCTCATCTCGGACTTTTCCTGCATAATACGTTCGAATTGCCTGCACAAAGAATCATTAGTAGAACCGAATATGATATCATCAACGTATACCTTTACCAACAGAAGATCTCCATCTTGTTCCTTGATAAAGAGAGTGCAATCAATAAGACCTCGTCGAAATCCATTCTCCAAAAGATAGTTGGATAAGGTTGCGTACCAAGCTCTAGGTGCTTGATGTAAACCATAGAGAGCTTTGTTGAGCAACCAGACCCGATCGGGGTGAATTGGATCTTCAAAACCTGGAGGTTGTTCGACGTACACCTCTTCTTGAACTATCACATGAAGAAAAGCACTTTTGACATCCATTTGGTAGACTTTGAATCCTTTAAAAGAAGCATAAGCAAGAAAGATCCGAATAGCTTCCAGACGTGCAACCGGTGCATAAACTTCATTGTAATCAATCCCCTCAATTTGGCGAAAACCTTGAACCACCAGTCTCGCCTTGTTACAAATAACTACTCCACGATCGTCCTTCTTGCATTTAAAAACCCAGCGAGTGCCAATTTCCTTGTAATTCTCCGGCCTTTCAACAAGCTTCCAAACACCAAGCTTTTGAAATTGCTGCAGTTCGTCCTGCATGGCTTCAACCTAAGCATTATCCTTTAAGGCTTCTTTCCAAGATTTCGGTTCTTCTTGTGAAACGTAACACGCGAAGGACCAATCATTTTGAAGACCAGATTCTCTGATGGCTGAATATAAACCAGCATTCTGGTTATTTCTCAGCTGATTACGCGTCTGCACACCGCGATGGACATCTCCTATAATATTCTGCTGGGGATGGGTATCATGAATCCTCATTTCAGGATTTTCATGAACACGAGCATTGATACCCAGATTGTTAAGATTAAGATCAACAACCAATTCCACACCTGGAATATGTGTAGAAGTGGATGCATTTCCTTCAGCAGTATCTACATTCTGCACATGAGGAGTTTCCAAAGAAGCACCTTGAACAGGAGCAACTGGAGCTGAAGATCCTTCTGCCGCATCATGATATTCATCATCTTCCGATGACTCATTGTAATCAGTAGCATCCTCAAATACCTCATTTTGTACCGTATTGTTAACCGAAGAAGAACCTTGAGGGTTAACGATAACAGGTCTAACTAATGGCGAGTCAGCAGCGTTGTCACTGTCAAATAACATTCTAGCAGCTGCAGATTCTTCGTCAAAGGTTGGCAAATTAAAGGAGTCAAACAGTCCATCGTAATCGAACATCCAAGGATCACCCGGAGCTCTAACAGGACTTGTGTACCTTTGAACCCTTACTTCACTCCATAGTTCAATCTTTTTGGTTGCCAGATTCCATACACGAAAATTTGGAGTTGCATATCCAAGGAAGAAACCATCGATAGCTTTCGCGCCAAACTTTCCATCCGGCTCAATCATAGTACATGGAGCGCCAAACGGTTCTAAGTAAGAAAGATCCGGTTTCCTTTTCTGCAGAAGTTCGAAACAAGTTTTGCCATATCTCTTAACTGTAAGAACTCGGTTTAATGTGTAGCAAGCAGTCGACACAGCCTCCCCCCAGAATTGAATAGGGAGTTCCGACTCTACCAACATTGTTCTTGCAGTTTCAATTATCGTCCGATTCTTCCTCTTAGCGACACCATTTTGTTGTGGAGTGTAGCGAGAACTGTATTCATGCAGAATCCCTTTAGAGGTACAGAACTCATCCATCACATGATTCTTGAACTCCGTTCCATTGTCGCTTCTGATCCTCTTAACTTTCAACGTGTAGAGATTCTCCAACATTGTAAGAAGATCTTTGAGGATGCCAGGAGTATCACTCTTGTGTGCCATAAAAGATACCCAAGAAAATCTAGAATAATCGTCAGTAACCACCAGACAGTAAGCATCCCTGAAAGTTGTCTTGTGATTCATTGGTCCAAACAGGTCCATATGAAGACGTTCGAGAGGCATGCTAACAGTATTGATTTTCTTCAAAGGGTGAGACTTCTTTGTTTGCTTCCCTTTCTGGCACGAAACACAGATATCTTGTAAATGAAAACTTCTCACAGGCACACCATTCACAAGATTGTTTTTCACCAAATGGTTCATCTTCCTCAAGTGAATGTGCCCCATTCTTCTGTGCCAAGATATAGACTCCTTTTCTGTGGCTTTAGAGACAAAATAAGTGACTTGTGCAGATGTTTTAATCGCTTGGCTCATATCAAGAATACAGAGATCATTAACTCTTGGAGCCGATAAGAGAATCCATTCTTTAGGAATCTTGAAACCAGGTTTAAGCACATAACAACCGGCATCATCGAAATGCACGGTGAACTTTTTATCGCAGATTTGCGGCACACTGAGAAGATTCTGATCAATTTGACGAACATAATTGATCTTATCGAAACACACAATACCATTGGAGATACTTCCCTCTCCAGTGATGTATCCGCCTTTGTCTCCCGCAAATGCGACATAGCCTCCTCTAATATTTCTCACATCATACAGAAGCCGTAAGTCGCCTGTCATGTGCCTGGATGCTCCACTATCAACAATCCAATGACTATTAATAGTTCCTCCTAGAACATCCTTCACATATCATTGAAAGATCAGTTGAGGATGGGGACCCAAGCCTTAGTGGTCTTGGATCGTCCCTGAGCATCACGAAAAGTGATCTCAATTTCTTGATGATTCTCAAAAACAGCAGCTCCCCCTGAACTATCACCCGTCTTAGGTTTCCAAGTTTGTTTTTGTTTACCAGATTGAGTGTTGTAAACAGATTTTGAAGCTTCTAGTTTTAATGGTTGTGAAACACTTGGTTCCCTTTTTACTGTTTTGACTTGAGATTTTAAAGCCTTTTCAATAGCTTTGATGTTCTTACGTCATTGTTTCGTTTCTTGTTCTTTAACAGTTCGTTTATCATGTTTTGGTGAAACTGGACGACGTTGAGGGTGAACCTTTTCAGGTGGTGCTTTCTCAACAAATTTATCTTTTGGAGTGTTTGTGCAATTCTTAATGATATGCCCAAACTCCCCACATTTAAAACATGTTCTCCTTTCCACAAACTTAGGATAATTTGATTGACCAACAGATGTCGAACCCGTAGAACCTGAGGTACTTGCTTTCTCATCAAACCCGTTTGTATGTTGAGTGTAATTGTTTTCACTGTTACGTTTTAAAATCATGACTTGTTGTACAAAATCGGTATTTGATTTGTTTTCAAAAGTCTCAATTTTATCCGTACCCTTTGATGCTACGAATTTGACATCTTTTGCTTTCTTTTGATAACGAGCTCCTTTTGTTTCAGATTTCGATTGAGAAATGTTAGGCTTTTGAGCTCGCCTTTCTGCTTGTTTACCCTAAGAAGCAATAGGTTGTTGCTTTGTTGGTGGTTTTTGATTTCCAAATTGTTTTCTAATCTCAGCCTTAGGAGCTGGATCACATTGAGTTACAACGATTCCTGGAAGTGTTTTTCCCAAAAACTTGTTTGTGTTATCTTCAAAAACTTTATCAATCGAAGATGGATTGACATTTTTAATTGGAAAATCGTGATCTGAATAGATTCTAGAATCACCAACCAAAGTGTACAACACATTACTGCTCTTAATGGTAGACACAGATGTCTTGTCATTCTTGACAGGATCTATCACTTGTTTGACCACAGGTTAAACAGCAGGAGTATCAAGATTACAAAGAATATGATTTTCAAGTGGAATTTCTACTCCTTTCATCTTGTTAAGTGATTTATCCTGATCACTAATATCTGATTCAGATTCATCATCAGACGACTCATAGTCCTCAATGATTGGAGGACTTTGTTTTGTAGATGTTGAGGTTTCTGGTTGCTCAGATGATGTGTTTGAAGAACTGTCCGGTTTGAACCCTAGGCCAGTAGAAAATTCCTCATAATCAAGAGGCACACTGGGTTCATACCGTGGCATATCCTCTTCATCAGGCATTTTGGTATAGTTGTGTCTCAAAGGGGGCGGACATTTCTCATACCCTACGCTTTTCTTCTTTCCTTTCAGTTGTTGAACATCGATGATGTGATCAAGCACAAATCGGGAGTTAGATTAACTCTCCAATTTTTGCTTGATAGCATCATGCTCGCATTTGGCAATGGCTAGTTCCTTTTTGGTTTCCTCAACAATGTTAATGTAATCATTTATGCTAACTTGTTTGTGATAAACCACTTTGTTAACTTCGGAAATGCTTTTCTTTAGGGTTTCAATTACAGTTTTAAATTCCTTTTCGTTTCGAACTAAAGCCATATTTGCCTCTTTGCACTTAGACAGTTCAATAACCAAACTTTGATTATGACTATGAAGCTTTTCTGATTCAAGCTTCATATCTGCACAAGATTTACAAACACTAGGAGCAGGAGTTTCAGAATTTACCTGACTCGTAGAGGCTGAGACATTTACCATAAAGGTAGTATGAAAAGAAAAAGATCCATCTTCAGAGAAGAACTTCTCCATTTCCTTAGATGCTACAGCAGCCTTCTTGATCAGAACTGATTTCTGACATTTCAACTCCTCAGCTTCATTTAACAAATCTTCAACATCAGAACTTGCTTCTTCCTTCACATCAGAATCAGAGTGATCATCTCCCGAAACAGAACTTTCTTCATCAGAACTCCCGGTATAACCCGAACTGTCGTCACTTTCAGAAAATTCTTCCTTATGAACGTGCTTGATGTGATTAATGATCTTTGCATAACATGCCGTTCCTCCTCCTTGATCACCTTCCCCAAACTGTACAAACCAGTCACACCCTTCGTCAGCTTGAACAGTCAATGCTCGATTGGGATTTGATGGTCCAGACTGGTTCTGATTGTTATTCACTGCTACAATCCTCCTTTCACGATTCTCTTGCTGGGCATTGACATGTGAAGTACTCGTCTGGTTTCTGAATGGGTTATGATTGCCTTGTTTGGTTGGTCGAGTGCACTCACGTTTGAAGTGCCCCTTCTCGCCACAATTGAAACATGTGACAGCATTTATATCAAACCCGTACTTCGTATCCTTTTTGCCTTCCAACGAAGTTCTTCCAGTTCGAGCCATGAAGTCTTTTGCCCTTCTAACTGCACTAGTAAAAGCCCATTTGATATCCATTAACTCCATTTCATCCCGGTCGATCTGTTGATAATCTTCATTGGTCATATTGATGTTTCCAATTTGACCTGCGACCAACCCGCAGTAAGTACTGACCATTGTATTAATGAGTTCCATATGCTCCTTTGCTACTTCAATGCTAACTTGTGAGAGGTTTGAAGTATCGACTATGACCGTGTTAGGGTTTAGGGGTGGAGGATTGTTGGTATAATGAGCTTGTTGTTGTGGTTGTGCTTGAGGTGTGGGTATTGATTGTGAAAGATAGGCACTTTGATCGAACTGTGGTTGAGCAGTGGTAACTTGAGGTGTAGGAATGGATTGTGAAAGATAAGCACTTTGATCCCACTATGGTTGTGCTTGATTGAACTGTGGAAACGGAGAAGAGTTTGTATTGGATACAAACGCCGTTTGAAGCTTTAGTTGCTGAACGGAACTAGAACTAGCTGAAGGACCAAAACCAGGCAAATACATTTCTGTATTTTGAGGAGGTGCAGCTGCAATTCTTTTAGCCTTCCGAATTTCTTCTTCATTCTTGTGCTCCAACTTCTGAATGAATTCATAGAGACTGGCATTGGCTGCATCCAGTGCACCCGTATGTTTCAGAAGCTCAATGAATGGACTCCACTTAGGAGGTAGAGCATCAGCAAACCGAGCAATCATTTCCTGATGGGTAGCATTAACATTGTAAGAACTCATTTCACTAATCAAATGATAGAAACGAGAAGTCATATCATTTAGGGTTTCATTTTCCAAGAACTGAAATGATTCAAACTCTTTCTTTAACAAATCATGGCGAGTCTTCCAAGAAGCTGCATTCCCTTCTCCTCTCGCTACCAATGCATCCCATAGGCTTTTCGTGGTCTTACAATATCCAAATTGATGATAGATTTCTTTGTGAAGCGCTTGTGTAAGAATAGTAAACGCCTTTTTCTCCAAGTCATAGGCTTTCTTATCATCTTCAAGCATATTAGCATAACCTGCTGAAGTTGATGCTGCTACTTCGAGGGCAGGATTGGCTGCATTAATGAAACACGTCCAAAGTTCGGTGCTTTGCCCTTGAACGTAGGTATGGAAACGTCCCTTCCATGATGGATAATCATTCATGTGATTTAACTTTGGCGGGCGATTGTTGCTACCCGTCTCACTCTCGCTCAGCAAGAGATTTTGAATGCTTTGGTTTTGATTTGATACCAAGGCCCATTGACTTGCACTTATGGAAGGTTGTTGTTGAGGTATGGAGTTTGCTAAGTATGAGGCCATAGATGTCTGATTTGAACTTTGACCTGGTCGTGGGTCCGTACTCCAGTCCCACGGACTTGTGCAACTCATCTTCAATGTGTACAAGAAGAATACCTCATCAAAAACTTGAAAACACAATGTTATGATAGTTTTGCAAACCTTCTGTTTAAAAATGATATCCCACACGACGAAACACTTCCCACGAAATAGATTTTGTTTCGTCAAGATCACTTATGACGAAACAGAGTGTGTTTCGTCGAAGACTCTTTTGACGAAACGCTTTCGTTTCGTCGAATATGCTTTTGGCGAAACACTTTTGTTTCGTCGCAGATTGTTATCGGCGAAACGCTTTTGTTTCGTCGATTGTTTGATTCGTCGTGGTCTGTTTCGTTGAAAAAGGTAACCAGAGAGTTGGTGAGGTAGGTAAAATCTTATCCACAGACTGTCAACTCACAGGACTTTTCTCACTTTAACCCATGCTAAAGCTACCAACGAAGGTATGGTAACAGTATTTTAATGGTTTCTTTAAATCTTTTCAGTTTAAAGTTTAAATCTAAATCCAATGAATATTCAAGAACAACTTGAATATCACTTGAATATGTGAAGAACAAACCCAGAAGTTTTAAATTTTCCGGTCACCGATAAATTATCCGAAACACGAAAATGCACAAGACTTTCAATAAAAACCCGGTTTAACACACAAACAAACAATCTAGCGGGGTTTTTGATAAAACTCTTTAGCAAACAACCATGTTTTGAACAGATTTTTCAGAAAACTTGAATGTTGAAGATGACAATTTCAGAAAAACACTTGATAAAAACCGAACTATGTTTGATTTTAAACAAGGATAAGAGCCTTTCGCTCTGATACCACTTGTAGGTCCCGAAATCGGAGGATCGATTTAACCAACCAAACCCTTGTTTATAACAAACAAAGTCACGTGTGCGGAATCCATGTAACTAAGCCAAATCAAACATAGAACACAGTAAGAACAAAGGTTTAACCAAAGAAACATAATCGTTTGATTAAACTGGATGAGAATGCAACTGATACAAACACAGTCTAGACAAAGTAACCTTCAGGGTATTCTCTCATCTCTGAGTTGTAAATGAGACAGTCTGTGCCTTTATATAGCAGCTGGGCCAAAGTAATCGACGAAACACTAAGTGGGCCGACGAAACACAACTGGCCCACAACACCAGCCCATCAGACGATGAAACACATCTGTTTCGTCGCCGATTATGATGAAATAGAAACAACAGACCAAAGTCTGTTTCGTCGACATGTGTTCGACGAAACACATCTGTTTCGTCGAGGGCTGCAAATTGTCAACTGTTTGCTGCAAACAGACAACAAACAGCAGGCACAAATAATCACATATATATGACAGAAATACCCTTAACATGCAACATGCATTGTTCAAAGACTATTACATAACACACGAGACAAATAAGTCGGACACAAGCGGATAGGAGGATATCCGACTTGGTCGACTGCGAATACAGACTCGATAAACGATAAATGACCGTACAAAATACATCGTAAATACAAGACTAGTGACAGACACAAAAATGCATCAACAACTTTGCCGGACCTCCACCGGAACCCTAGCAACTTCTCTCCGCCGCTTAAACGCCTTCAAAAACACGATCTTTGTTAAAAAAACCACATGCAAAAGAAAAGAGGCTTACCGAAGACCCACTGGAAAATATGTCGGAACTAACTCATATGGCAGTCGTCTTCATCCCGGTTGAATCCGTTAACCATCGGTGCTGGTTACTTAGAAGACCATCAATACCGCCGCCTTATGAGGTCATGGCGGAACCCTAGGTTCGCCGGACCGTTACCGGCATCACCGGAGAGTTCCTCGCTTTTGAGAGACGGCTGGTTTACACGTCGGCGCAATGGCGGAGCAGACGGAACCACCGTCTCCACCCCCTTCTGTCACGCTCTCTCTCTCTCTCTCTCTCTCTCTCTCTCTCTCTAACCTTATGACGACGTTTTCTTCTTTTTAAGTGACATGCAATTGAAATTACGAAGATACCCCTTATACTATTCAAAACGTTCAAATTTTAATATGTATATTGTTATAAATATATAAATTATGGTTATCAACTCCATGTATAGATTATCTTGTTCACCAAGTTTCCTTCTCCTATATATATAGCATATTGTATCTCAATGTAGATCATCTCTCATATAATGAAATATTATATCTTCTCTCTATTATTCTCTCTTATTCTTTTGCTAATGGGCTAGTTTTATAACACGTTATCAGCACGAGTTACTTTGGAGTTTGATCACGTTATCACAATGTAAGTCTTATTGTCTTATCAACTTGTTTTATTGTATCATCTCTGTTTTATAAAAAGTAATGTATCGAATTAAATAGTGACTACCTCTTTTGCTGGACATATTTAATTTTCCGTGAATCACAATTGTTTGCGCATCAGTTTTAACAATCAGATTGATCTAATCAATAGTTCAAAACCTTTGGCACACTTTTAACAAATGAAAATATCTATTATTTTTAGATATTTTTATTGTTGTATTCGAAATAAATTGATATAGTTTTTGTTTTGATCGAACTATGAATTCAAAAAATAGATGCATGATTTTTTTTTGTTAAAAGTTTTCATACGTTTTTTTCATTTCATACTCCCTAAATTATTTATTCTTATGTTAAAATAAATTATTTATGGTGACTAGAATTTATAGCTTAATTAGGGTTCATCTTAACATTAAAGAGAATCTTTGAAATTTATTATGACACCGCTTCACATATTGTACCTCAAGTTGATTCATAATTCAGATTAATATTTTGGGGGCAACATATGGCGGCTAGGGTTGGTGATTAGAAAAAGATGATAACTAAGCAAGGTTTAAAAGGAAAGAGTTATTTGTACTAAAAAATAGTAAAATAGCCTTATTATTTAAAACAAATAATATATTGTGTAATACTAAACAGAAACTCTGTTTATTATATGTGACTAAAATATATAATTTTAAAAAGTGTAGAATGAGAAAATGGTTTGCTTAGAGTTGAAGAACAATTGCAATTTGTTTATATTTTCTTGTATGATTATTTAGATCTCTTATAAGATTTAATTATTAGCTTTTCTTGTATACATGTACACACCTGTTGAAATATGCTTAGATACACAAATTGTTTAGAGATTTTTTAAGTTATTGGGTCATGATTTATTGGTGCCTAATTTATATTTTAGAAAAATTAAAAGATTTAAAAGTAAAGTTGCATATAATATCATGCTTTCAATTTATGTTTACTTGTTCATTATAGTACTTACGCCCTTTTGATTCAAAAGTTATAAGAGTTTGGTTTAACCAAAAGTTTAGATATTATTTTTCTTTTGTTCAATGAAAAGTTGAAACTTTAGGCCAACTATTTGATTTGTCTCAACATGATTTGTGAAAAAGTTTTAGTTAAAATTCAAATATTGTAGGATCGTTGTTGAACCCGAATAAGTCGATCAGAAGAGTTGTTAATCCGATTCAAAGGAGGAATCAATGAAACGGACGCTCAAAGTAATTATAATGTCTCTTGTATTGATTTAACACTGATTACAACCTGAGAACAGTTTTGCAGCACTTCGTTACAATTTCTGAATCTGTGCCAAATGAAAACAGCAATGCACTATTTATACTAGAGCTAATTTCGCTCCTAATGACCAAATGCCTTTCGGGCGAAATCAGAATCTTTTGATTTCGCTCCAAATGGTCAATGACCATTTCGAGCGAAATCACCAGATTTCTGATTTCGCTCCAAATGGTCTTGGACCATTATGAGCGAAATCACTCACTAAAACACTATTTCCTGTTTCTCGAACCTCGTGCACTGATTATCCTAACTTATCCTATTACATGATACAAGACGAAGTCAATAGACGTAATGCACTAATAGACTCCCCCTCGGATATTGACGAAGTCTTCAGTGTCTAGTCTCTGTTATGACACCTCTTCAGTCTTGATCATTCTGCATTCTCACTCAGATTGTAACAATATGACCATCCTTCAATCTCTATCTTTGATCAGCTTCTCTCTTTGACTTTTAAACCAGAATCTCATTACTGGCTCTATTATCAATAGCTTCATCATAAGGCTCCCCCTTTTGTCAAGCTTCCGTGCTTTTAGGGATCGACACCTAGCTTTCTAGCTACAAGCTCTTTTTAACTTCCAGCTTGTCTTCAGACTCCCCCTTACATCATACTACAGATAATTCGCAGTTTTCAACAAACAGGATCGTAAACTGACTCTTTAATAATATAAACATCCAGAACCCCACAGTTAATCTTCCAAGTCCAAACTAATGACCTTGGAGATATCACAAACTGTTTTTGAATTTTTAATGTTTTATATCAAGTTTCAAATTAATGAACTTGTTTTATTTTCAGAAACACAATCAGCTTACTCAGATTTTGAAACTCAGCATCTCAGATATCAGTTGTCAAAAATAAAGCAGAAATCAAAATCTTTTTGTATATTCTGAAAACATAAAGCAGTAAAGAAATATGTACAAACATATTTACATACAATATTTTTGTTTGAGTATGCGTCAGAGGATCATATCAGTTTTTGACAAGTCACTAGTACCGTTGAGCTTAATTTTACTTTAATAATTAAACAATTCACTTAAATTGTCGATATACTGGTCCACTTAAATTTTCATACAAACTTCAACTGATTCAGGATACGTATTAGGTGTTTTAGGAACTTAAACTTATTCATGTGTCCCACCTCTTGAATATACTCCTGTATCCAGAATCCCAAATATTCAGTCTTACAGGTGCGTATACCACAAATGATATCTGTAAAGGGTTAAATGCGAGGGTCGTGAGAGCTCAGGTCGATACTTCCGTATACGCAAAGAGATGACGGCTTCGACTTTTCGGTGTGTCCCCTTTAGAGGATCTTTTGTTACAACAGCACACAATTATCATTTTGCAATGGTTCATCGTTTTTTATGCTGAGGGCGGTGCTATATTTCAAGCAATGTAGAAAGTATTATTCGGGGACTAGGTCAGAACTTCCATTCAGCAGAAGTCCCGGAATAATACCCCAGATATCACTGAGTATAAAGACCTAGTATTTCAGAATAAGGGACCTTTCAAACGAGATTTCAGGGGTTACCTTATATCCAAGTAGTGTTCCCCACGAAATAAGCAAGTTTTGAATTTAGATTTATATCCCGAAAAAAGTTTACTAAATGTACGAAAACCTATCGACATATCATCAGTGAGACTGTCTAACGCTTATTTAATTATTTCAATTCTTTAGCATACTGTAACTGTCTACTGATGTACTATCATTTCCTCTTTTTACGCAAAACTCAAATTTTTGGATTTTATCATTTTTTGTATTTTTCAAATTTTCTAATGTTTTTGTATTTTCTGACAATTTTTCTCCCCCTAAAATGCAAAATCATTAAAAATTTGACAACACAATACTGATAGCTTTGTCTCGCCATCCATTTTCTGCTGACTATGAATCATTTGCACAAAAAGCAGTAGTTACCCCCATGATTTACAACCCATTGATCTTTTACAGTTTGAAAACCGTTTTTCAATCTTGTGAAAATAATCATGTTTGTTCAGCCGTGAGGGTTTCGGCGTATTCAATCAATCATATATTCAAAACAAAATTTAAAACAAACATATTTTTGAGTTTTAGTTTTTTCAAGTTTTTAGGATTTTAAAAATATTGTTTATTTATGTACAGAAAACAATCAAACTAAACTCCCTGTTCAACCAAACCAGGGTCCTGCAACCTCTTCCTCCTCTCCATGTGCCAGGTTGCTCCAGTTTGCAATCTCACAGTCTGTGGTTTCGATGAGCACCTGCACATTCAACAATTTGATCATTTGAACAACGCAACCCAAGCCTGTTTAGACTCAGGTAGTTGAACATGAATCTTTCCAGGTAAAACTAAACTGGATAGTTTCTTTCATTTTTCTCAAAACATTATCAATTTTAACCTCAACTTTTTCATCTTGTATCGAATTGATATTTTTCTTAACAGACCATGTTTGACCTGTCGGTGTTCCTCGTTTGTAAAAATGTGATTCTTTTTTAACACTTTGTTTCTGAACAACATTTGGTTTCCAAACCTGTTGAGGTTTTGTCATATCAACTGATGTTTTCCAACTTTGTGTTGTTCTGAATCTGGGTGTGTGAGAATTCCATGTCTGTCTTGAATCAAACCTGTTCTGAGTTGATCTCCAATTTTGATTGGAAGCAAACTTGTTTGTATTGTACCTCCAAGTTTGTTTCGAATCAAATCTGGTTGACCTTGGTTTCACATCCTCAGATTTCTGTTTTTCAACATCAACAAGCTTTGGATTTGGACACTTTCGTGCAACATGTCCAATTTGATCACATTTAAAACACACTTTCTTTGAAACATCCTTGGCCTGTTGTTGTTTCTTTTTCTTAGCAACAAACTCCTCATTAGACTGTTGTCCAATTTTGAGTTTTTCTTCTTATGCTAAGCTTTTGCCTTGAACAAAACTTGTTTTTTCCTGAACATTTTATGTTTCATTTTTCTTCCAATTCTGTTTCTTTTTATATCCCAAACCAGCCTTCATGTTTTTCTTCTTAAAACCAGGTTTGTTATAAAAAGATTTATGACCTTTACCAGCAAACTTTGGAATTTCAGACTTCTCAATCTCAACCATTTTGAAAACTTTATCAACCTTTTCTGAAATCACATTCTGAATCGGGAATACAATATCTAAGAATAATTTGTCCGATCAAATCATGGTATAAACCAATCCTTTTGAATCATCATTCAAATTTTTCTCGGATTTTGTATTTTTCAGATATCCATCATAAAGATTTCCTTCATCTTCATCTTGTGATTCAGACTTACCTTTTGTAGACTCATCTTTCAAAACACTATCAACAACCTTACTCACCACCTCTGAATCATCAGCTTCATCAGATTTGGTGTAAGTCACATCGATACTTTCAGGTAATTGGTCAGCTATGTTCAAACCCTTTGCCACCTTTTCCTCATCATAAAAAGTATAATTGTTTCTCAATGGTGGTGGTACCTGATGAAATTCTGAACCAATACCCTTTTTGTTCTTGTCAGTATCTTTGTCATCTGGTGTAATGTTGAAAATGCGTTCGAGAATGTACGAAGAGTTATGATAACTTTGAAGTTTGGTTACAACCTTTTCTTTTTCAGCCAAGACTTGTTTAAAATTAGCAATTTCATCAACACATTTGTTCAATTCAAGTTGCTTTTCTTTAAACTTTCTTTCATACATTTCTTTAGTGACTAAAGTTTCAGACAATCTTTGATCAAAACTTTTGACTTGGCTCTTCAAAGTATCATAAGCTTCTTGTACTCTTTGACTCGACCACTTTAAAGAATCATACTGTTTTTGTAATTCTTGAAATTTAGATTCTTTTTCAACACAATCAACACATTTAGCATTACACTTTTCTGTCAAAATCTTATTTTCTTTTTCAAAACCATGACATTTCTGTGTTAGCTTTTCAACCTTTAGTTTCAAAATTTCCTCTGTTTTAACCATTTCTTTACATTTCATTTTGAAAACATTTTGAAGTTTGTTCGTTTCAACTTCTTTTGTTTTTATCAATTCATCTTTTTCAGTACAAGCGCTACATGTTTCCATGCATTTCTTGCATTGTTTAGTCGATTTTAAATTACCTCAGTGATTGGCACCTCGGTGTTTTCATCTGCCTTTGTCTGTTTCAGCTCTTCCTTCTTCTCATCACTAGCACCATCATCACTAACAGACTTTAAATTCTCAATCTTTTTCTCAGTCTCTTTCAGCACTGGTTCTTCTTTCTTCTTCTGTTCTTCTTCAGCTTTCTGATCCTCTTCAGCAGCAAGCTTTGCATTAATCTTCACTTCTTCAATCAGCTTTCTTAGCTCTTCTTCTTTTCTCTTCTTCATTTCTATCACTTTTGGTAGACTTGCTTCACAAACTTCTCTTATCTTGTTCTCAAGATCCGTCAAATATTCTTTATCAGATAACCTTCTTGTGTTGAAGGTAGCCTGTCTTGGAAGCAAACTTGTTACAGCTTCGAAATCCACTTTCGATGGGTTAACAACTGGATTACCCCGTGGATCCATGTAACATTCCAACTCATCATTCCATCTTTTTGCTTTTCTGGGCTTCTTTGAATTGTTCGTTTAATTTTTCGATTTCCCATCTTGCATAATCTGCTTTCCACCATCTATCAGGATCAGCATCAGCTACAAATGCGTATCCAACAGCATCTTCTTCAGGGCAAACTTGACTCCAATCGTAACCTTCATCGTCATGAATAACTGCAAGAGCCCTTGATTTTTCTTCAAGCTGCTTTAATCTTGGAGGCTCAGACTTGTTCTGATGATAAATCGCTTTCTTGTAATAATCTTCTTTGAACGGGTTTTCAGAATCATCAGCATAATCATTTCTGCATTCGCGCTTAAAGTGACCTTTCTGTTTACATTTGAAACATGTCACTTTTGATTTGTCAAAGCCTAACTTGGTAGAGGGTCCACCAATAGACTTTCTTCCAGTTATCTCCGTGAAACGCTGGGCCCTCCTCACTGCATTGGGCATGCACCATCTTATGTCGAACAATTCCATCTCCTCAGGATCAATTTGATCGTAATCTTCTTTCGTCAAGTTGGTGTTGCCAATTTTCCCTGCAACGAGACTTTCATACGATTCAAGTACAGATGCCAAGAAAACCATCTGTTGTTTTGCTGACTCTTCGCTGAAATTCTGCCCATTCTTCAAATCCACTGCGATATTACACTGAAATACATTCTTGGAAGCGGATTGACTTGAAGTGTTTGAAGAAGATCCACTGTGAAGACTTTCATTGTTCACTGAATTTGAGCTTTCTGCAGAAAAAGCTGTTCTTGGAGACCCAACCTGTGGTACATTTCCTCTGTAGTAAAGTTCTACATTCTGCTGATAAGCTGGATTGTTGACCTTAGATCTCTTTATCTCCAACTCATGGCTTTCAAGCCTTTCAATCAGCAAATCCACTATTAAAACTTCAGGCTTGATTGTATTTTTCAACATTAGAGCGAGGTATTGCCAATCTTGATCATTTGGCAATGAATCAAACAATTTATCCACCAGCTCCTCTTTAGTATATGTGATTTTGTGTCTGGCCAGCTCCATTTTCAGATTCCCAAATCTTTCGATCATTTTACAAACAGATTCATTTTTCATGCAACTGAATAGATCAAACTCTTTACGCAACAATTTATTTTTGTTTTTAACAATTTCATTACTTCCTACACATTTTCTCTCTAACGCTTCCCACAAACTCTTCGAAGTTTTCTCTTGTTCAAGTAACGAAATAATATCCTCTCTCACTGATTGTTTGATCAATGTAATCATTTTATATTTAGCCACAACATTTTTTATATCTATGTCTGTGAAATCTTTTTCATTTATCAACTCTCCTCCCTCTTTTACTGGTGCAGTATATCCATTTTTCAATTTTAACCAACTTTCAGGAGCGAAAGCTTTTACCCAACCCTCAAATCGGTTTTTCCACCACTTATAATCTTCAACTTTCAATAGCTTCGGTGGTTTCTGTTGACTTCCATACATTTTCTATAACTTCAAATTCTCCGAAATCTCTCTTGAATATTCTCTCATCTCAGATCTTCTATCTGTCGATTCGGAAGTGAACGCGTTGTAAAATGTGTTGTAAAATTCTTCACCGTTACTTGACATCTTCAATCACCTGAGAGCAGACAAACAAATTCAATCAATTTAAACAATATCAAATAATCTGAAATACACTGACACTCGGTTGTCGTGAAATGATCTTGACACGAAAAAGTTCACTTTCGAGAGAAATATGACTCTTGAGCGAAATCAGATTATAAACTAAACATCCACTTCGAGCGAAATCAAACAACAACACTTTGAGCGAAATCACTTGATCTTTAGAGCGAAATTAGACTATAATGCTTTCGAGCGAAATCAGTTATGAAGTTCGGAGCAAAATAGCAGTTGCTATTAAGAGCGAAATCAGGACAACTTTTTGAAGCGAAATCACAACTATCTAGCCAACTGGAGCGAAATCAACAGATATCTTGGAGCGAAATCATGTTTCTTTGTGTCTCAGAAGCGAAATCAGACTGTCATTGGAGCGAAATCACACATTGTCCGTTCGAGCGAAATAAACTCGAAGTCCATTTTTGTCCATTTTTAGTCCGAATTTAGATGTGAAACTTTCAAGGGTTTATCTATGTCCAATTTTAAATAATCTGTGAAATTTTGATCTGGTTTTGACCGGTAAATTTTGTTCTGCTGAAGAAAGAAGGTGTAGAAGACAGAAATCTGATGCAAATGAGCTAAACTCTTCTTCCTGAGCTCTGATACCACTTGTAGGATCGTTGTTGAACCCGAATGAGTCGATCAGAAGAGTTGTTAATCCGATTCAAAGGCGGAATCAATGAAACGGATGCTCAAAGTAATTATAATGTCTCTTGTATTGATTTAACACTGATTACAACCTGAGAACAGTTTGGAAGCACTTCGTTACAATTTCTGAATCCGTGCCAAATGAAAACAGCAATGCACTATTTATACTAGAGCTAATTTTGCTCCTAATGACCAAATGCCTTTCGGGCGAAATCAGAATCTTCTGATTTTGCTCCAAATGGTCAATGACCATTTCGGGCGAAATCACCAGATTTCTGATTTCGCTCCAAATGGTCTTGGACCATTATGAGCGAAATCACTCACTAAAACACTATTTCCTGTTTCTCGAACCTCGTGCACTGATTATCCTAACTTATCCTATTACATGATATAAG